>NC_049910.1:322166-624332 GCF_001411555.2 Juglans regia | reverse complement strand
TCATCCGCAGTGGCCACTGCTTGATGGAATTGGAATTCACTACCATATTGCCACAGAGTGCTTCCACTAGCAAGGTTACTAATGGTAGTGTCATTAATCATTGACATCGTGAGAGAGAGAGAGAGAGAGAGAGAGAGAGAGAGAGAGAGAGAAACAGAAGAGATAGATAAACAGAGAGCACTCTTGAAAACCTGAGAGTGAATGAACTTTGCCACGTTATAAAGATCGAAGTGAGGTACTTGTTTTGGGTGGACAGAATTAACTTTCGGTACACAACAACCCTCGGTGTTTTTTTCCCATGCTTTCCAACCTTTAGCAAGAATTTGAACCAAGAGTCCGCCATCGCCTTACATAAAGTTATGCTACTGTACACCATTCGTCATTTGATTTTTGAAATCTCCCTTGTGCTTTGATAGATAGGCGATGAATGTATTCATTAGAACTGTCCACTTTCGGGTCCACATTACCCTACCTTGTTAGTGTTTTACACAGACAACGTTGAACGGATTAACGTCTCCTTGATGAGTCACAGAAAAAAGTTTCGTTCTTTAATTTTGAGCAGTCAGAAATTGGATCGGCAATAAACTTCTCTCCACAATAATGCTTTTCCCATTGGGTCCACCGCGACCCAAGACAATTGATAAACTCATTGATTGGTGATGAATTTGCACATTGTTAGTTGAAACTCTGCTCGCTTTTACTCAAAAGTAGGTAACTCTGTCTTTCCACAGTCCCTATTTATTATTATATTCATGGCAAAAGAAACCCTTAAATTTCATTTAATGTCTGCTTAAAGTTTGCAGGTTTCTACACAATTTCTTTAAACAAGTTTTTTCATTTCTTTACAGCATTTCTGTTTCTACCCCACGAGGTTACAGAATTTTCTTCAGAACATCTCTTGTTTCTACCCCTCACAACCTAGTAAAAAGCAAGAACCCAAGTGAAATATCACACAAAGATCTCTCATCTGGAAAAGCAGGAATGATGCAATCCTGGTAGAAATTAGTACATATAACAACACCAATAAAATTGATCAATACTAGAGAAGAACATTTGACGACACTGGCAATAAAAGTATCAACAACATATGTAGGATTTATTCAATTCAACCAGAGATATCTCTATTCTCTAAAACTTGAGCTCTATAACGGTAGGTTTTAAAGGCGGCCACAGTCATATCGACTGTGGCCGATTGGGTCCCTAAATAGAGCCACCATGGCGATGATAACACCTAACTTCACCACCATCGGCGAAGAGTCTATTAGAAGCGTTCCCATAAGATAAGTTTGTGTAGACAACCGCACTAGTCTCATCCTCCTCTCCTTTGCATATGCATCCAGTGCCTCTCCAACTTTCTGCACCATCCTGCTCCTGTCACCCTTTTCCAAATTTACCTCCAGCAACGTTGGTGCTAGGCATCTAGCAAGCACAATGGAATCTTCAACACCTGCTGAGCCACCCTGACCAAGGAACGGACCCATAACATGCATTGCATCTCCTGCCACTGTCACAGTTCCTTTCCGAAACTTTCCGAATAGGATGTCCCAAGGTGCTCGATATCTCATGTGCGTGAGGGACAATGACTTTAGGTCACTGCCATCGATCATTTCTATCATCTCAGTAGGGAAGCCCTTGACTGACTCCAGAGCAAGTTGCCTAATGAGCTCTGGATCTTTCCAGACATTTGAATCTGTTGATATAAATAATAAATAATAACCATATGTATCATGAAACAAATGTAGATCTTCTGCTACATAAGAAAAGAAATGGTCTTCAGCCACATTAGCTACCCATTAAATTGACGTAGGTGCGAACGGCACAACTTACCAGCACTGCCATGGAAGAAGTACAATTTTGGTCCTCCAACATTACAATATTAAGGTTGGAGATGAGAGCTTGTGGGAGAAAAACCTATGAAATAGCATTACAGTGCTACGGAAGAAGTACAGTTCCAACCTCAAGCCGCCAAGCGCAACATCAAGGTTGGAAATGATTGAGTTTTTAGAGGAGAGGGAGAAAATCTATGAACAGTACCTTCAGGGTAAGCTTGCAGAACTACGAACCAAAAAACCAGCGTATCAGTAACAGGAGCTCTCCCAAGCAGGGCTTGCCCTTTTTTTTGGCGGATGAATTCAGGGGCAAGTCCATGACCATTTGGATAATTTGTAAAACCTCTCAGTGCACATGCAGATAAAAGCTTCGGGGGCTTTAGCTCAAGAAAATCCGCAATGACAGAGTTGGCTCCATCACATCCAATCACAATCTATACGACCCATCAGTAATTTGAATATTAAAATGGACAATAGCGAATGATCATACCCATTAAAGAGAAGTTATCCTGGAAATTAAATTAATTAAAGAACTACCTCAGCCTTAATTATTTTTCCATCATGCATCTGAAGTATTGGACTTGAAGCCAGTGTGTCCAATTTTACTGAAACTATTTGGCATCCAAAGCGAACAGTGCCAGGCGGCAGATGAGCGGCTAGTGCTTCAATCAATTCACTCCGTATAACACAGCGAGCTTCTCCTTCCCTGCCAAAAACCATTAAAAAAAAAATAGAACCTTGTAATCACTTCCAAATGTAAGGTCTATGCTTCCTCCCTCTTTTTTGAACAATATATCTTTGTTACTAACCATGGTTCAACACACACGAATAATGAAAATGAAAAGCTTATAAAGTAAATACGAGATGGGTGTTTCTCGTTGCTTCCCACTGTCAAGCCATGCAGTCCGTGCCCTGCGTTCATCAGTAGAAACAGTAAATGAAAGATGTACAGATTTGCGGTATCAGAAAAGGGAGATGAGGCTGAGCTGGGGGCTTACACTTGAAGAGGGAGGGCAGTTTTTCTGAGGTCTGAACCAATACCCAGTTGATCATAGGCACGCCAACCATTAGCGTGAACGGCAATACCTGCTCCCGTTGCTCTCAGAGACTCTGATCTTTCCAAAACTACACTTTTAATTCCCTTTTTGTGAAGAGCAAGTGCAGTAGCAAGCCCACAGAGGCCACCGCCGACTATTACGATCTCTATATCTTCAACTGCGTCCATAAGATCTTTCCTTCCTCTGTTTTCTCCGTCAATGATAATTCTCTGTATCTCTCTTCTTAGTTCTTACAAACCGGGTTGCAACTTGCACAGACGTTTAAGAGGAGAGGGCCATCCTGCTATCGACGGTAATATTTTGATTTGATTTTTATATTATTTAAGATATTTATCTTATTTTATCTTAATATAATTTTTCTATAAATTGAAATATATATCTTCTATCAAGTAATAATTGAAAAATATAAAGATGTAGCCCTCAAATTAGAAAATATTATCTTAATCTAATTTTTATAATATTTAAAATATTTATCTTATCTCAATATAATTTTTTTATAAATTAGAATGTAAATCTTGTATTTAGTAATAATTGAAAAAGTAAAATGTAGCTTTCAAAAGTTTCTTGTCTTCATTCTCTTCTTTATTTTTTTATATTATATTTTATTTTCTGTCAATTGTTCCTTTAAATATCTTGAAAAGTATCCATAGCCAATCGTTACTTGATTTTGGTGGAACGGGCATTATCCATGCCATTAATTTGTCCCCCTGACTCTGAAGTATTCAAAGTTGGCATGTTGACCAATGTGAATCGTCTTTATTTTTTCTGGTGGAGAGTACGTTCTTGCAGACCACCCGATTTCCAAAGGCGGCGTGTGGATCAATGATCAAAATGAAAATATGATTTTGTTTTCATAAGTTCTCTTTTTTATCAATTTTATACAATAAATTAATAAAGTATGATTTGAAAAATTCTTCCCAAAAATAAATAAATGTCGCGTGTCAAAGAAAATATATCATTTCCTTTATGTATCTGCCAAGTTTCTCAACGAAATCTTAAAGGATTGTTTATTTTTAAAGATGAGATAAGATTAAAATTAAAAATTGAATAAAATATTATTAAAATATATTTTTTAATATTATTTTTATTTTAAAATTTAAAGAAGTTGAATTGTTTATTTTATTTTATATTAAAAGTTAAAAAAATTATAATGATTAGATGAGATAAAATATTTTCTAAAAATAAATAAAAAAATAACAATACGTCATGATTAGAAATAATATAACCTTCTTGATAGAAAATGTTGATTTTTTTTTTTCTCTATCAAAACAATATTATTCAAGGTATATTTATGTCTATCTCTAACACCATGACAATGAAGGGTGAACCAAATGGCCTAAATGTGTAATTTCTTTACACAAAAAAAGTTAGAAACTCTTCAAGTCTTTTAATATAAAATAAAATTCACAAATTGATAAAATTATATGTTAAATTTATTTTATAATAAAAATAATTTTATAATCTAATATATTTTATTAAATCAATTTAATCTAGTGTCAACGGCCAAAATCCACATCTCCAAGATGGAGATCATGGGTTAGACCCTCCCCCAATCCACATTTAAAAAAAAAAAAATTGATTTTTTTTATAAGATTTCTTTACCGACCAATATTTTGTTTAAACTAATATTGTAATATGGTAACTGGTCCGGGTTAATGGGCTTATGTTGGTGATCGTACCCAATAATTTTGGGGCTGGGCTCGAAGCCTAGACCGGGTCTGTCCCAAATGCAATGCAGTGCAGTGCCAGTTAATGCAGCCGCAGCGCAGATATTAGTGAAAGGCTGAGGGGAAGAAAGAAACCCGAGAGAGAAGGTGAGATGGGGAGCCAATTGCTCTGGAAATGGCATATCGGTTTGGGATATCATTTGGTTCGTTCATGTTCTTCCTTTTATAATTATCCTTTTTCTTCGTCATCTCCAAGCTTAGTCTTTCATAAAGCTTCTTGCCCAACCCCACCACTGAGAATTTTAGGAACGGGAAGAGGAAGAGGAACTACGTGGGTGTGCTCGCAGCAAGAGCAACGATATACATATGCGACAGCTAATAATAACCTGAACAATGATGATGATGGTGATAAGAAGGTGTATGGGAATTGGAAGGGGAAAGAATACCTGGAAATGACGGACCAGGAGCTGATGAGGCAGTGCGAAATGGACACCTTCAAGTCATCGGGCCCCGGTGGTCAGCACCGCAACAAGCGAGAGTCCGCCGTCCGTCTCAAGCACCTCCCCACCGGTCTTATTGCTCAGGTTTCCTCCCTATATTTTTTTATTAAATTTATATCTCAATTATTTAATAATTTTATCGGTATTTGAAAAAGTTCGTTTTTTGTTTGCAATGAAGGCTGTTGAGGATCGATCGCAGCACATGAACCGCGCTTCAGCTTTAGCGCGCCTCCGTACTCTCTTGGCACTTAATGGTATGTAGGCCAACACTGGCGGAGATTACATTCATTCGTTCCCAATGGCTACTGATCGCTAAGCATTTTATTTTTCAAATACATTTTAGTGAGGAGCAGTGTGGACCTTGAGGCTTATTCACCACCTCCGGAACTCCTTCGGATTCTTCCTCCTAAGTCCACCGTCAGACCCTCCGACTCTGGTCCCCAAATTGGACCAAACAACCCCAAATACCTTTTGGTATATATTCTAATTCTGCTTCCTTCTTTGTTTTTTAAATTGCAATTAGAGGAATTTGATCGGCAATAACCATATTTGTTCGCAGGGAATGCAAGCTCTCTTGGATGTAGTTTTTGCAGTTGAGGGTTCTGTAGCAGAAGCGGCCAAGTTTCTTGGGTATATGACATCTTGTCCTACGACTATTCTTCATTTTATTTTGTGCTATAAAAATGGTATATCCATCCAACTTTCTTCTCCAACCTCCATCACTGCCCTGTTGATGTATATGGTTAGGCTTAAATTTTTAGAAGGCTCTTTCCTTTTTTATGAATAACTTGATAGAGGCATAAATATGGATGATTCCTTGCTAACACTGGCCTGGCACATCGGGTCTGGCCTTTCTACCATATTTCGCAGCTTAAGCACCGGTGCACTATCACGCTTAATACTCTCCAATGATTCTCTTCGAATGGCCATCAATGAACTGAGGACTTCGAAGGTACATCATCTGCTGAACATTACCTACCATTGCCATACCAAATGAATTAGAATTAAAAAATTGCTAAGAAAGGTTTTAAAGATGGAATCTTTAATTTAACCATGGTATATCTTCCTTGGACGGTGAAATATTGAAAATTGTTCTGAAGTTGACCTCAAATATTCCTGATTACTAGTATTCCTCTAAAATCAAGGCATGGTTGTTTTTCTCCTTGTGACAAATGAAGTCTTGTGCTGGTTTCTCTTCTTATCATCTATTTTTGATTGAATGTGTAAGCTGGGTACGGGAACAGTTAAAAGAAATCGATGAATGTGTCCAAAGTACTAAGAAGAATGGCTGGTCTCTCTTCTTATCATCAATTTTCGATTGAATGTGTAAGCTGGGTACAGAAGTATTAAAAAGAATGAAAAGGGAACTGAGAAGTTTCTGTGAAATCTGTCTTCACTGTTGCTTACATTTTATGGTTGTGTGCTTCCATCACTTGTCTACTGCCTCGTCATTCATTCTAGTTGATCAAAGTATGTATATCTTCTTGAATTCAGTAAATTTCATTTTTCTACTGAAGGAATACATCATTCTACTATTGTGCTTCTGTTTTGTTCTTATACATGCAGAAAAGAATCTACTTTTCAATTACAAGGAAGATGAAAAAAAAATGTTCTGAGTGCAATAATCGAAGTTATTATCGTACTTGTGCAGGGTATGAAGCCTCTCAAGTAGGAGTTCTTGGATGCTAATTGCACATGTCAGGTGCAATTCTCTATTTTTGATCTTTTCATGCTAAGACAAACTCTCTGCACGGAAATTGGTCTTGTTGCTTAAAACCCCATATCAGCTTTACTGTTTACATTACATGAATGTGGAATTCGAAAGCTGCTTTTAAGCTCCTCATTTACATCTAGGTTAATTACTGAAAATAGAACAGATGCAGGATTTGTCGATTTTGCTTCAACCCCCTTTGACCCCTTATTGTGTAGTTTTCCTTTCATTCCTTAAATGTATGTAAAGTCTCTCTTCTTGGTGGGAGCTTCCATCTAATGCAGGACTTTGAAAGAGGTTGCTATGGCATCGTCTTATATATGGTTTGACTCCAAATTGAAAAAACTTGTGTGCGGCAGTCAGAGCACGTATACTACGGGGAAATCGTATATGGTGGAATTCTTACCTGTCTGACTCTGATGTTCTGCATTGCTACTAACACTTCGAAATTAGAGAGGCAGACATGGTAGGATGCCATTCAGATTTAGTTAAATGTGTCAAGCTAGAGGAAGGTTATTTTTCCATCAGTATCAGTGACAATGTCAGTGATGGTGATCGGGTTCAAAGCGGTGGAGCATGGGTGGTGAATGGGTGAATGCGTGTGATTGAAATTGAACAATGGCGGGTTCAGTTATAGCTTATTCTGTATTGTAAAGTCAAATTTGAATGATATAGAATATTTTTGTTAGGCTGCCAACAGCAATTCCCTTTTGAAACTCTATTACAAAAAATCTCGAAATTGATTCAATGCATATTTATTCTATTCCCTCTCAGATTTTGTTCGGTTGCCGGAGGTTATGCTATATTCCATATATTCCGAATTTAAATTATATGTGATGAGTATTGTCCGTGTCATACTATGCTATATTTTATTTATTTTACTAAGTTTTTCTGTCTGTATTTCAAGAATCATAAGGCAGCGTTTAAAAAAGCATTCGTGCAAGATATTTTACTTATTCTTTCCTCTTTTAATTTTTTGAAAAAAATTATAATTAGATCATGCAGGTATATTTTTTTTGTTATTGGCTTAAAAAAATGCAAGCCTAACCCCTAGGGGTTGGCTCAAGTGGTAAAGGTCTTGGGTTTGGGGGTATGTTTCTCCCATGTCTAAGGTTTAATTTCCTTGGGTGCAAATAATCTCTAGGGATTATTGAATTGGAGGATTTTTCTTTTGAATTATCCGATGTGCACTTGCAGAAAATTCCTTGCTGAGGACCAATGCGCCCCCAAGACTAGTCGGGATGCTGTTCCTGGACACCTGGTGCTAATAAAAAAAATAAAAAAAAAATGCAAGCCTCTATTTTACTCTAATTACCCGCGTGCGCATTGACACTCAGCCTGTACAACCAGCGAGAGGCTACATACGGGTACTCGTTTTGCCTCCAGTCTCTTGCACTTGCCCTATTGAAATTAGCCTATATCCAAAGCCAAAAGTATACTTTTAAAGGGCTGCGCAACCTCTTGGGGTTTGATCACACAACGAATTGTCCGGTTAGAGCAAGAGAATATCAACCACAACATTCATCTCCAACTATCAGAATCTGACAGATGTGAGCAACTATGCATTCGATTGATTTACAAGGTAGTTGGCCGAATGACTTGGCGATTTTGTTACTGCCCAGGCAAAGCTGCATATGCTAATAAACTACGACACAGGTAGCTAGCTGGCTTTGTTTTAAAGATGGTGCCATATCAGAGTCAAGAGTCTTTACATCAGTCATTCTAGTAATTAAAATTCTCAAAATATATATATAAGGCATCATTGTTTGATCTGTTTGTGCATTTTAGGGACATTATAGTGAGACTGTGCTGCTAATACCGACTCAAGTACTAGTTATACAGCACCTGTTTGGATAATTGCTAGAATATAATATGGAAAAGCATTTATTCTTTGTTTTTTTTTTCTCCCTTCTATGCAAGTTAAGTACTGGGGCTTCCAACCTCCTCTTACAGGAGGAAAGAAAAAGTATCATGATGAAAGAACCTGTGGATGATTTTAAAAAGAAGAAGAACTTTCAGGGTGAAAAAAATGTTGTCTATGCCGTGATGTTGCGAATGGGAAGAGAGTTGGATGCAGAAGAATCCTATTCCTGAAGAACGAGGTTCTTTAATTCTCCCCACCACTATTAAGTACTTTTGCCTCGTTGACTCTTTGCTTGTTGATTTATTCATATCCAAGAAAGTTTAGAAAGAAAGCCTTGTAAGGCACTCTTTGTTATTCCCTCTCTTTACACTTGCTTTTTGTTTGATTTCCACATTCATAACCATCCAAGTCGCCCTTTTAGAAGTGGAAATGTGGATGAACACAATTAATTAGATTGAGTACATTGTACAAAGAGAATCCAAGGCTTTTTTAGTGGTGTACATGTACGTGGCCAGTGAGCAAATTTATAAAGTGTACCTTTTCTTCTTTCTCTGTATAAAATAAAACTGTCTCTTTATCCATCAATTCTCGTTGAGCTTGTTGGCCAGGGGCTGTCATTTTTCTCTCATGGAAGCATATGCTTCATCCCTTCATCGTACAAAACAACTGCATGCAGTACATTTTCATCAAACTCAGTACAATCATTGTTTTTTCCTTTTTTTTTTTTTTCTTTTTTAGCAAAAGCTAATTGTGCTGTGCTATCAGTGATCGGATCTGTGAATGGACACTTTTTTTTTTTTTTTTGATAATAAAGGATCACATTCCATTTATAAAAAAGGACATACAACTTTGACTTAAAAAGTCAGTTACAAACGTTAATAGCACCTCAGCACACTTTCGTGGCTGACATGGTCTAGCTCAGACGACAGAACTCTAAAGACCGAAGTCTAAGAGATTCGTCGTACACATCTCTGTCCCCGACAGAGTAAACAAACCCCATACCCCGACTACGCGAGGTAGGGTACACCAATCCCATACACCGCCAAAGCGGAGATGGGGACATACCACCAGTTCGGACCACGGTCCGCGGGGACTAAATTTTTGTTTTTGTTTTTTTTTTTTAAAAAAAAAAAACAGAACACAAGAAAATACATTGGAACACAATTAAAACCAACAGCAGAAAAAAAGCTCCGAACGGCTGCGGAGGCGCTTGCAGAACACGCGCCACCCTGGGAGAAAACCGTCGACCGATCTTGGAAGTTCTGAGCTCACAGACCCCAGCGGCGCCGCACGTCGCGACGGTAGAGGGCCTCTCGACGTCGCGAGAAGGCCACTCGCCGAACGCCTACGAGTTTTTTGGCCGCGCGTGCAAGCAACTCGCCACTCCGGATGGCATCGCCTTCGGTAGACTTGAAGATCGGCGGCTGGGCAACACCATGGAGAGGCGCGTGCTGATCTATTGTCGCCGAAAAGACCAGATCCGGTGTTCCCCCTTATTTAGCCAACAAAACAAAAAAATACAAAAACGGAGCGGCTGTGTGCACAGAGCGGACGGAGGAGGGAGAGGGGGAAGGAGCCGAAACTCCCACCCCCTCGAGAGAGACGGGTTCGAGGCGCTAAGGGAGGCGGGCAGGTTCGGGAGAGTGAATGGACCCTTTTAAGAGGTCTGTTAGATCCCTCCAGTACTTAATAATCCCAATCACTCTTGCATATCTAAAAAATGCTCATTGATTAACGATAGATAATTGTTGGGTCTATAAATAAATTTTCATGCAAAATAATTTATATACACGTGGTTTAATGTAATACTTTAGATTTATTTTATAATAAAAATAGTTTAACATTAATGCCTAAACATTTCTCTTAAACCGTATATATCTGTTCATTTCTACTGTCCTCGTTGACTTGTATTCTTTCTAGGATATAATAATGATAGAGTTGTAGCCTGTAGGGCCTCAAAACTAGGAAATTTTATTTTGAAACGAACATTCTTCCACATATTGTCTCTGTGTTTTTGGGGAGACGAGACGAGACGAGACACTCTTATCATATTAAAATGTTAAGATTTGATTCTTCATCTCTTGTCCGTTTTCAGTGTCTCTGTATCTGTCTCTAACCCCTTTATATATGTGCACTCCTGGCCCAGCTGCTCTCTACACACACAAATTGCTCCTATCGCTGCATTTCTAGCTAGCGAAAGAAGATGAGGGTAGACATTCAGGAAAAGCTCCGGCTGGCTCTTGGCTCCGTAAAGGATCATGCATCAATCGGAAAGGCCATGATACACAATCACCACGATGGCTTTTCCGACATAGAAATTGCAGTCCTGCGAGCCACTGGCCATGATAATTGCCCCGTCGACGACCAGCACATGCATGAAATCCTCTTCCTTGTCTCTAACTCTCCCGGATCCATTCCTTTTCTTGCTGAACGAATTTCTCGTCGTCTTTGCAAAACCAGAGACCGCATGGTGGCCCTGAAAACCCTTGTTCTGATCCATCGCCTCCTGCGCGGAGGCAACCGTAGCTTCGAGAAACAGCTACGCGGCGCACATGTATCGGGCCATCTCCAAATGAGTACCCGTTGTTTTACCAAGAATCCTGACCCTTCGGTGTGTTTCCTACACAAATATGCGGCATACCTGGAAGAAAGGATGGGCTGGCTCATCAACCAAGCAGGGAAACTTGAACCCGTTATGCCTAAAGGCTTGGAGTTTCGATATTATGAAGAGAAGTCAATCGGCATGGTATTTCGTAAATTGCCAAAATGTCAACTACTTCTAGATAGGGTCCTAGATTGTTCACCATTGGATATCTTGCCTTCTGATAACCTGGCTCAAGCAGCTATGAGCAACACCTTGAAAGAGAGCTTTCAACTATGCTTGACACTTTGTGAAGGCGTTGCGGCTCTTGTTAACATGTTCTTTGATTTAACAAGGCCGGCGAGAGCTTTAGCCTGTGACATACTCAAGAGGGCTTCCCAGCAAAGTCAAAAGCTTCATGATTTGTACGAGAATTCCAAAAGGATTATTGAAAACAAGAACTTGGAGTACCCTTCTGTTCAAATTATCACCATGGAGCATGTTATGGCATTGGAACAATGCTTGCCCTGTTCACAAAACCTCCAACGTCCGGCTATCTCCCATGGCTCTGTATTCTACAAGACTACTGGTGATTCAGCTGCTCATGTCTTGGGCTGTCTATCAAAATCAACCAAAACCCAAGTGGCAACAGCAGCGAAAGAAGGCAAAATGAATGAGAACAACAACAACGATATCAGTTCTTCTTCAAGTACTCTTTTCTCATGCGCACTGGAGACCAAAATAAGCATGGTATGGGTTGTGTTTGATGAAGATGATCCCAACCAATCACAAGGATCAGTTACAAGCATATTAATCTAGGGGATGTAATCTAGGGGATGTGCATATTAATGAGATTAATGAACATGACTGTCGGCCTTGGTTTTTCTAAACCCGTTTACAACGTGCACGTCTAGTTACAAGCATGGTGCCCGAGCTATATATGAACTCCGATCAACCAAGAAGTTATTGTTCATAATAGGAGTGACCTTACTGGTTTGGTGCATTCAACTCAATTAATTTTCCGTTCTTGTACTTTTAATCGGAGTACGTTCTTGCACGGTACTTGCTAGCTTCTCGATTCAAAGGGGGAATTTGAGGGTGCATGTTTGAGCAATGAACATAGTGGTCGCCTAGTAACATAGTGGTCATGAAGAGAATCTAATTTAGACCTAGTAACATAGTGGTCGCCTAGTTTTAGAAGAAAAAGATGAAAAAAAGAAAAAGAAAAAGGAATTAGGAGAAGTTTAGATTGAGAAACACTCTCAATCCATCTTATTTTATTATTATATATTTTTTAAATTTTTACATAAAATATAATAAATAATTTAATTTTATTAAATTTTAAAATAATAATAATATTAAAAAATAATATTTTAATAATATTTTATATAATTTTTAACTTTTATTTAAAATTATTTTATTTCATCTCATTTCACTGTCGAACAGCTGCTTAATACTACCGCAAATAAAAAGTAGGCATAATGATAACTGAAGATGTCAACACCAGACTTTGTGGGCCAATGTTAATTATAAGTGGGAACATTCCGATTCAATCAGTGGGAGAGGAGAGTTTGAGGATAAGACTTGAGAGTCATCCACTAATCTTAAATATTTGCAAAACAAATCGAAAATTAATAAAAAAAAAAACGATAAAGAAAGAATGACAACCAGATGATGATGAAGACAACAGCGCAAATGATAAAGTATTCCCATTTGAACCATAAATTGGAATAATCCTCAGGATCTTCTCCATGCTTGGTTGATTTGGGCTATGCATTCATTGTCAATGGCTTGGAAAACAGATAATGTCAGTTGCTCAAAAGGAATCGCCTCTTTAATTAATAATCATGACTAGCTAGGAAGAGATCATGGCGCTTAGATAGGTGGCATGCATATTTGACTAGCAATTAATTAATAAATGCATTGTGAAGTTATCTAAACAACTTTACATGATCATATGTAGTAGATGAAGATCGATGCAACTTAACGAAAAATAATTCATAATTAGACATATATAGTGATCAATTGCTAAATGGGATAGTGAATAATAAATAATAAATAATAATTCATAATTAATGATGCCAAGTGGCAGATAGCATTTATACCATCATATTTTATTTGCATAATCAATATAGTAACACCATCCTATGCCAAATGTATGTAGCCTGATTGACATAATTCTCAACTTCTAAAAGAGAGGTCCGGAGTTCAAAATCTCCCTCTCCAACTCCCAAAAAAAAAAAAAAAAAACCCATCCCATCCACGAGTTGTAAGGAATAACTCTACTCTAAAACATCCGATTTTGAAACCAATACATTCCTCCTTTTCTCCCCCTATCCATATATTTTTTTTTAATTTCGGAGTGCTGGATGAGTTCAATTTTCAGCCAGGCATGACGCTCTCCCAGAGCATAACCAGTCCCAGCTTGTGCAATTCATACGATGGTCTTTTCCCAAGTTGGAGGATAGGGCCCGGGCCGGAAAATTGCTATGGAAGGGCCCAAAGTCCCGTAGAAGAGCTTTGAGCCCGCTCAGTTTCCGCAAGCGTCTGGAACATGTTGGAAAGATCTTGCACCCTCGCCTACTGTCAGAGGCAGCTTCATTTCCACACTGAAAATCAAAAGCTGGAACCTTCCCTACTTCTCTATACCTTTCTAAAGTTTCACCAACCGATCCCCATAATGTCTAATTGCTTGTCCCTTCCCCGCATTGCATAAATAGCATACATCCCCATTATCTTCCCCATCCGAAAGTAAGATAAACAAAGAGCACGCTACCAAGTACGTACCGTCCATCCATCAACATCAGTAAAAGAACCAAACGCACGTAGTATATTCGCAGGAAGAAGAACAATGGGAGCAAGCCTAAAAGACGTTGTCCTAGCTTTGTTTGTCTCCCTTTGTCTTGTTCAGTTTTCCAATGGGTATTTGCTGCCGCTCGTAGAGCGTCCGGGGAGTATGTTGAGTGATATATGGGCAGACCCGTTCCGAGTGTTGGAACAAATCCCAGTTGGCCTTGAAAAGGACGGCAACGCCGTGACACGCTCTCCAGCAAGGGTAGACTGGAAAGAGACGCCGGAAGGTCACGTTATAGAGATGGACGTGCCGGGATTGAAGAAGGAAGACGTGAAGATCGAGGTGGAGAACCGGGTGCTGAGAGTAAGCGGAGAGAGGAAGAGGGAGGAGGAAAAGAAAGGGGATCATTGGCACCGGGTGGAGAGATCGTATGGCAAATTTTGGAGGCAGTTCCGGTTGCCTGAGAACGTGGACTTGGATTCTGTGAGGGCAAAGTTGGAGAACGGGGTGCTCACATTGGAATTGCCTAAGTTGTCCCCTGACAAGATCAAGGGTCCCAGGGTGGTCAGCATTGATATTGCAGAAGAGAATGAGCCTCCCAAGCTCATCAAGAACGGTAATGAGGCCAAGCAGGAGCTTTAAACCTTTTGGAGTCTTGGACAAGTTCTGAGTGACCAAACTATATATGGTTGTCACTAGTAGTGTGTGTAATGGTTTGAGTTTTGACTGTGTGTTTCTTCTTTTTGTTGTGTGTTGTTGCAACATCTTATGATGTAATATCTTATAGTTAAATATCCTAATATTTTCTCGTGTGAATTTCACCTCTCCCTTCCTCTCTAGTCCTTAATTTCTTCAGCATTGCGCTTAGTTTCAGGCGATATATATATATATATATATATATATATATTGAATGAAAAAGAAATGCTAGATCAATATTACATTAGAAACGATTGAGTTTTGGGTCGAGCGAATCAATTCAAGACTCAATAGTAGCAGAATTGCACAGAATTGATATTAATTCTTCAATTCATATACTGCATGCTTTTTTTTTCCCCCTCAAATGATAAACTACATATACTGCATGCTCAATTATGAGAAGTCAAGTAACCAGAAAATTCTAGGGTCGCTAATGCTATGCACAAGTTGAGCGCCAGTTGGAACTGTGAGAAAAATGTACCTACTGATCATCCTTGTTTAAAGCCAAGAAAAGAAGAAAATAGACAATTTTTCTTAAATTTTAACTTGTCTATCGATCTTGTAGAATAAAATCTTATTATATTTTTATTATAAAAAAATTAAATTATTTATTATATTTTATATAAAAATTTTAAAAAATTATAATAATAAATTGAAATGAATTAAGGTGAATTTTCAATTTAAATCGAGACTGTGAAAAAAATTGATCATCCTGTTTAGTGACATTTAAGTAATTTAAAATGTGTTGTATAATAATAATAAAATTAAATGTAATTGAAGATTGTTAAAAAAAGAATTAGGAGGAAAGTGAAATCCAACGTGTATACATGTAAAAGAGTAATGCTACATACAGTCGTGGAATGTGTAAACGCTGTGCAGTCGTTTTGAAAAAAAGTGAGGTTCACTATTAAAAAATTAATTTCTTTTCAGATGGGTCTCTTATTTATTCACTTTTTTCAAAGCGACTGCACGACGACTGCACGCTCACGACTGCAAGTATCATTTCTCCATATAAAATCAGACGACGAAGCGACGGTGAAATGAAAACAGAACAATCCCAGAAAACAGGAAATACTACTGTGGAAAATGGAAATGGAAGCAGGAGGAGGAGGTGGAGTGGGGAGTACGTGTCGGAAATATACCAGAATGCGAAGAAGGTGGTGTTGAGGACAAGGGACGCGGTGGAACGCCTGGAGCGCCTCGAGTACCCGAGCGGTAAAGCTGGGATGGACTCTCCCGAACTCTCATCCTCGATCACCAGGGACATTACCCAAATCCAATCCCTCTGCGTCGAGGTGGACCGCCTCTGCCGCTCCCTTCCCTCCAAGTCCCACCGTGATCTCTGGAAACGGTAACGTTTCTTTTCTATTTCTCCAATGAAAACGTGTTCCGATTCCCTTCATTTTGGGGACGGGGATTTACTTGTTATTATCGCTAGGGCTTGGGTTTCTTCTTCTTCTTCTTCTTTTTTGTTTGGTTTTATCCTAATCCATTATTTTGGAAATCGATTCACTTTTTAGTACCATCCGAAAGACTCATTCTAAGTCATTTTTTATTGGGTGACTAAAATTCCATGTAAAGGAATCATTTTTTTATGTGATTGAGCTTCAGGTCAGATCCTTCAAAAATTTATGTGCTAGTTGTACTTCTACGAACAGTACATCTGTAGTTTGTAAGGAACTTTATTGTATACCATGATTGCTTGGGCCAATCTGATGATAGGATCCATAGCTTGTGTATACACGATAACTATTGTAGTGTTGATACAATTTAATGGTCATGTCTCATGCAGAAAAGTTGAACAAGTAGCAGAAGAGGCTGAATCGTTGAAACAAAGTTTGGATAAGCATTCTTTAAGAAATCAGAAGAGGTTGATGGAAGCCAAAGAGAGGGCAGAATTGCTTGGAAGAGCTGTATGTAGTTCTTTCTGTATCTAGTGCAGTAAGCCTGCAATGAAATCCCTTATGGTTTGGTAATTGAATTATTTTTGCTTCAGTATCTTACAGAAATACTTTTATCTTATAGAACGGGCAATCTCACGTTTTGAGAATATTTGATGAGGAAGCACAAGCAATGCAGTCATGTCTTAATTCTACCCGGATGTTGGAAGAAGCTAGTTCAACTGGAGAGGCCATCCTGTCTGCAATGTCAGGGTCAAGGGAACGTCTAAAGGTATCTGTAACTCAAGCCCCCATGTACCCACATGTGCTCATACATACACATAATGTGCACATATAGTTCATACAATAAGCTATTGCTGACGAAAAATGTGCCTGTGAAGTTGCAATATAAGCAAGACAATTTGCGTACCAGCTTTATCATTGGGTTCTGCTTCGAATTTATCAAGATGATATCTACTTCTTTTTTTTTTTATCGGTAAACAAAGATGGTATCTACTTATATAAAGAAAAACAAAATTTATCAAGATGATATCTATGATCATTACAGGCTAGCTTGACATTTTAGGTTTAGGTCATTAGGTAAAATAATTCTATTTTCACTTCTGAATGCTCTGGTGACCGATAAAAAAAAAGGTTCTCAATGTTCTGGTGGTGATAAATCTGGTAGTTGCTACTGCAGCTGCTTTGAGATTTGGTGGTGATAGCAGTTCTGCTTTGTTTTTTTACCATCGAATTAAGATTTTTAGGCTCTGCTTAGCAACCATTCTCAAGAACATAAAAAAAGAAATTGTTCTTGAGAATGGTTCCCGATTACTTTTTTGCCAAATATGCAAACAACAATTCCAAAATTTTTCGAACTCATTAAAACAGACTCCTGCACCCTACATGTCAAAAAAAGGCAGGGATGAGGGAGCAGTGTGCCTCCATGGTTGAGGGGGTATCCCCTCCGGCGGTGTGTAGCATGGAGGTGTCTCCTTCAGCTGCCTTGCACGGAAGGGATCCCTTTGCTGCCACGCACGGTGGGTGGAGCCCTATTAAAAACATTTCACAAAGCACTTACCAAACTCTCTTTGAGCCTACAGTTCAGAAATATCCTCAAAACACTTTTTAAGATTCTATGACCCCAAAACACCAAGAAATTTCTTGAAAACATTTACCAAACAAAACCTTCAATTCTTAACTTAAGTTTCTCTTGTACTAATCAATGGTTTCGTGAAGGTGTCTTCAGAGATATGTTTTTTTTTTAAGCACTCCTCAGAAAGAAGCCTTCAGTTGGCTTCAAAATATGTGGTATGCCAGTTTCGTATATCTGCATTGTCATTTGGTATATGATTATGTAATGTTGTGGTTTCAGTAGGTTTGAGATTTTAATTATTAATTGGGCATCATTGAGATTTTGTATGAGGGTTCTTTTTATCATTATGCATGATTCGATATAAAGTACTACGTTATTTTATTCTTTTGGATTGAGTAGAAATCTGAAAAGGTAAACCGATGTCTAAACTGTTTGGAACAGCTCATTTCCTTAACAAATAATGGCAATGATGCATTGAGATGAATGTTGCAGCTGATGCTAATTCTGTTCACTTTTTCTTGGTTCAGAAAGCACACCGGAAAGCACTAGATGTTCTTAACACAGTGGGGCTCTCAAATTCGGTATTAAGGTTGATTGGGAGGCGGCACCATGTTGATAATTGGATCAAATATGCTGGCATGGTTTTGACATATTGCATATATATATATATATATATATATATATTATAGTTGTATGATGAAAGATGCCTTATAAAAGGCTATGTTTGGATAGTAGATTATCTCAAATGATCTGTAAATAGTAGTAAAAAATTGATAAAAAAATAATGATAAAATATTGAATAGTGGTAAAAAGTAGTTAAAAATAATAATAAAATATTAAATAATGTGTATCCAAACAAAGCCAGTCTTCTGCAGCAAAATTGTACTCTTGCAGTTGGTGGTAAGTTTGGCTTTCTAGGGTGCTACACGCACCATACCTCACTGCGCCATGCGAAGGGTGGGTTTCCAACCCGACGCCCGCCTCGATACCTGGGGGTGGGTTGAAACTGAGCCCTGCCCCCCTGCTCTATTGGGTCTATAAATTTTTTTTGGGTCTAAATTTTGTTTTGATCCAAATTATAAATTAAAATTTTTACATTCAAATGAATATAAATTCATTAGAGTTGTATTTTGGATTTCCTTTACCTCTTAGGCCAACTTTTATATAGGAGGTCAAAACAATACAATAGTCATATTTAAGTAATATGAGATTTAACACCATTAACTTGAATTTAACTTCAAGTTTTTAACAAATTGTATATATATACAATATATTTATATAATTATTCATATAAATAATATTTTTTACTATAAATATGGGAGAGCTGCCGGGCGGGGCCTCGCTGGGTTTAGCCCCAACACTTGTGATCCTCCATGCAGGGGTGGGGCGGGGCGGAGAGAGGGCTGGTCCCGCTACCCACCCTTAGTATTGCCTCATTTTTCGAAAAAAATGATGCAATTGAATAATCCGATAATGTTTAGTTTTTTCGTTCAATTATCAAGAATGACTTTTGTTGTCTTAGAGTATTAAAATTTGACTAATACACTTTTATAGATTTAGTTGATCACTTTTCAATATCAAATAACAAACTCTTAAAATCTATTACTATTTTATTAAAATATTTATTTTGGACTTTTTAGTTATTTTAATTCTAATTGTAATTTGAATATTTATTTGTTATTGAAAAAGTACACATTAATTTTCTAAGGATCATATTATTCCATCGAATATAATTTTCTAACGGTCATATTCTTCTAACTGATATATTTTTTTAACAGTCATATCTTACTAATGGATTTTTTTTTTCAGGCTTATTTTTTCCAACAATTATATTTTTAACGACTATCTCCTAATTATTAATTATTGGATGTATTAATCAAAAATGCAATATAGAGGAAATATTTGACATAAAAAGATCCACTTGAAAGAGTTTGAATAATTTTTTATTTTTGTTTTAATTTTTTAAAAAGGCTAATTAATGAACCTCATTATGGAAAAACATTCAGGGTGAGTTTGGATCTCAAATTTATCTCAATTCATATCAATTCATTATTACAATTTTTTCAAATTTCAATACAAAATAAAATAAACAATTCAATTTTTTAAAATTTTTAAATAATAATAATATTAAAAAATAATATTCTAACAATATTTTATCATCTCAATTCAATTTAACTCAATTCACTTTAACATCCAAATACCTCTTCAATCTTACTTTCGAGATAACTAGCCAGGTCTGGTATAAGACCGTTTTGAAAGGTAGTGATCTATTTATTAGAAGGAAAATCAATCAATTGTTGTGACATGATTAATTATTACAAGCAAAATCAACAATTTTTTATTCAAGAAAAATTATTTGACTAGCCGTTTGGGCTGGTCAAATTTGGCTACTAAAAAAGAAAAGGGCTAAATTTACTATACATTTGTTGAATATGGTGTAGAAAGTTTTTTAAGCAACTTAACTATAATTTGATCAAAATTTAATTTTGGTTAGGCCATTGCTAATACTTTTAGACTAGATAAATTGCCATTTGCAAATATTTGGGATGAGAGAAGTCTTTCCAAATGCAAACTCGCAGTCATGAGAAAAATATCTCGGATTAAATATAGAAATTTTTTTATAAATCTTTCACCATTTGCAGTTGGGAAATTAAAAATTTTATATATATGGGAGAAATTATTCGTCTAAATTTTAAGTAGATAAATTTTATATAAATTTTTATAAAAAAAAGATTTTATTTAAGAAAATAAAAAAAAAATTTATCAGTAAAAGTCATTTTTTTACACAGAACTTGTACGAGAACCGGACGAGAAGAGTGGTAAAGTAAAATTGAATGGGCGTGATGCGATGGTGATGGTGAATAGGTAAACTGAATGGGCGTGAGAGAATGAATGGTTTAGGCCTATGTACTTTCTATTTGTTATAAGGTCCGTCGCTTGCGCCTAATAATTCATGTTGGTTCACTCACGCAACAGAGAGAGGCGTGGGTTGGGGGGTCCTTTATCTGAAACTTTGGGCAGATGCACCAGATTTCTCAAGTCTGCCAAGTTCCTTATACTGTTAGGTAAAGACTCCACGGAATACTTTTGACCAAAGAGGAACACAGACTGATACAGTTACGAAGCCAACCCGAAACAAAACCTGGTTAAGATACGAGGAAAAGTACAAAGATTGTACGTTAGGAAATAAGTTTTTATTAAGAGTGAGATGAAATGAGATAAAATAATTTTAAATAAAATTAAAATTTAAAAAAATATTATTTTTTAATATTAATATTATTTTAATATTTAAAAAAATTAAATTATTTATTATATTTTATGTGAGATTTTAAAAAAATTATAATTACAAAATGAGATAGAAAAAAATCGTTTCTTTTGTATCTAAACAAAATTTGTTTCTTTTATTAAAGGGAAATCTCATAAACGCACGGATTTACCAGTTTTTATTTTAGAGTAATCATATATACACAATACATTATATAATATTATTATAAAATAATATTATTTTTATAAAATATTTTATAAAAATATTTCTCATTTAAAATATTTTATAAAAATATTTCTCATTTAAAATATAATTATAAAATATATTATGTATTAATCATTTTCCTTTTATCTTATTACTTGTTCCTTAATTATCTCCCTACCTTCCCATTCTCATTCTTTTCCTCGGCCTTTCCTTCCCTTCAAGACTCTCTCTCTCTCTCCCGTATATACATAGATAACATCTAAACTGTTTTATCTGGTTCTGTCTTTCACACTCTTCGACTCTCTCCCTCATTACTAACAATATAATAATAAATAATAAATAATAAAAGCAGTATCCCTTCCAGAAAAGCAAAATAAAACCAATAAACATAAACACTGTTTCATCTCTCTCTCTCGAAGCGAAGCGAAGCGAATGTCTGGAATTTTGCGATGGAGGAACAAGGTGGAGCGAATGACGCTGCTGCTGACCTCAGATACCTTCCTATCCCACCACCACCCCCACCGCTTAACTCAGTTGTCCTCCATCTCGACCCATCTTAACCACCTCCATTTCGGCCCTCACCGCCGGCGCGAATCCCTCATCGGAGTCCAAGAGCGTTACAAGTGGGGCCGCAGTGGCTCCGACTCCGATGGCCTCAACCATCATAATATCCGTAAGATTCGTGCGGATGCCAATTGCCCCCGCTGCTTCAAGCACATGGATCTTCTCTTTTCCTTCCCCAATCGCCACAATTTAGCTCCTCCGGTTCCTCTAGGTGCCCTTGATGTTCCCGATGATGCTCATGCTAACACCGGAGCTTCCGCCAATCTCTGCCCCAATTGCAAAAGGGCTTACTACTTCCGCCCCGACAGGATTGTCCCTCTCCAGGGCAGCTTCGTCGAGATTGGCAGGCTCAATAACACTCCTACAAGACCTAGGAACAGCAACGGAGCTGATGAAAATGGCAACGGCGGAGGAGACGAGCATAATCGAAATAATAACACTATTGCTAACACAAATAGTAGGTTTATAGCCTCGTTCTGGGACACTTTAAGATCCTACAGTTCTGATGTTGGTGGGGACCCGCCAGAGAATTGGGCGCCCCCGCCTTCGGGAAATGACTTGGCCGTGCATACTCCTCCTGGACCGCCTTTTACGCCTGGGGTTAATGTGGTTCGGGCGTCAGGGCCCGGTGGTGGCGGTGATGGTAGAAGTGACGGAGACAGAAGCGGATGGGGCGGGTCGAATTTAGGCAAGAACTTGCCCACGCCAAAGGAGATCTGCAAGGGTCTCGACAAGTTTGTTATTGGCCAAGATAGAGCCAAAAAGGTCTTGTTTCTTCTCCTTACCCTTTCTGCGTATAATCATACCAATTCACATCCGCTTGTTCTTTCGGTAATTGAGTTCCTCCCAATGCATAAAATGTTCATCAAATGCAAGAAAGATGTTGAGGCTTTGTTTTCACATTGATGGTCCGCTGAGCTTTTTCTTTTGCTATCATGTTTCCTTTCTTTGGTTGTTATTCGCATCTTCTGCACGGAGAAGATTATTCCTTGAATTTCAGTGTCCGCGGTACTTTTTCATCCTTGGCATTTGTGAGATATACAATGCGTATTCGAGCAATTTTGTGTTTTATCTCGATCACTTTCTCCGAAGCATATGACATGGTTGCTTCATGTCTATACTGCAGGTGCTTGCAGTCGCTGTTCATAACCACTATAAAAGAATATATCATGCATCCCTGCAAAAAGGGTTAGTTTTTCATAATGATATTTTATTTACTCTTTTCGTGACCCCTATTCTTATTTCACCGCTGAGGGAATGGTTTTCTAGCCTTTTATAGTCGTTTGGGATTTAACTAAGAGAACTGAACTTCTGATTTTAATTCATGTTAGGTCTGGAGCAGAATCAGGAATTCCAGAGAGAATAGATGATGACGATAGTGTGGAGCTAGAAAAGAGCAACGTCCTTTTGATGGGCCCGACTGGCTCAGGTACAACTGAAAGCTGTTTCTTCTGTGACATTCTCTGAAAACCTCTGGGCTCCGCATTATTTATTTGAAAGCTGTGTATGGAGCCTCTGAATTTTAATATCAAGCTGCCATTCTGATCTGCATGTTGTATATCAGGGAAGACTCTACTTGCTAAAACACTAGCTCGATTTGTGAATGTGCCCTTTGTCATAGCTGATGCAACAACTTTGACACAGGTAAGTCTGTTTCTTACTGATGCATCATTAGAAATTACTGAAAATATGCAACTTGGAACATCAGTTTCCTGAACTTATAATATGGGCATCAGGTTGAGTTTGTTTGTGACTTTTTCCCCCTTTACACACTAGTAGTTATTTTCTTTCAGCAACGGTAATTAGTGCTTTTTTACCATGCTTGTTATCTATAACTAACTGCTCAATTGTGAGTGAATTGTATTTTGGAAAAAGGAAAAAGTTTGCCTGCTCTAGTATTGTATTGATGTTTTTTTTTGGCTAAATTTTTCCTGTGTGGATTATTCCTTTATTTACTTACTACAATAAACTGAAGGAGGCAACTAATGCATTAGTTTATGTTCTGTTCTAATCTTGCAGGCAGGTTATGTTGGAGAAGATGTTGAATCAATCTTGTACAAATTACTTGCGGTATATTTCTATTTTTCTTCTTTAGATTGCAGACTGACATTCTTTTGAATGCTTCTTGGCTGTATGTTTTTTATGTGGCCCGTCTCTATCTGCTTGGCGTTTCATTATCACTTGACTAACCTTTTTGTGCTTATCTATTGGCATTTAGGCAGCTGAGTTCAATGTACAAGCAGCTCAACAAGGGATGGTTTACATAGATGAAGTGGACAAGATAACTAAGAAGGTTCTACGATGTTTAGGCTTTATCTTAATTTATTTAATGTGCACATATTTTTATGCTCGAATATTCTTATTTCATTTTTTTTTTCAGGCTGAGAGCTTAAACATTAGCAGAGATGTTTCTGGTGAGGGCGTCCAACAGGCTTTATTGAAAATGCTAGAAGGAACAGTAAGTCAATTATTTCTCCACTGCTGTCATTCTCTTCAGTTTATTTATTATGCACTTTTAAAATCTTTTTTACTTATCCATGCATTTTTGTTCTTCCTTATTACTTAAAAAAATATCTTTCTGAAACTTTTAAGGAATTTCGGTTTTGGTTTTTCTACTCTGGTTCTAATGACACAGAAGGTATCTAATATGCACCCTGGCCCCGTATAGGCTTCTCAAACTATATGCACATTTTTGAGCTTTTTTCTTGTGATGTTTATGACACAAACTATATACACAATATTGAGATTCTTTCTTATGATGCTTATGACTGTATCAAGTTATCATAGATCACTAAGTTTTGAATAATATGGTCTGTGCAAGGATTTTTTTTTTTTTTCTTTTTTGATAAGTAAGAAATCCATGTGGTTATGCTAGTTTTGCTTTAAGACACAGCTAAATAGAGGACTAGAAACATTCATTGATACAATGGAACCCATGTTCTTTGGCATCCAAAAGGGTCGGAGGAACCTGTTCAGAGAGACTTTCAAGTTACACTTTGAGGACTGAGTAAATCTTAAGGGATTCCTTGGAGAAGGTGAAGCTAGAAAAAAAAGCCTTGCTTGCCACAAACCCAACAATATGTTTATTGAGAGGGATGATAATGCAAGTGAGGTGAGAAAAAGGGGGTGGGGTGGGAGTTGAAGAGCCTTGTAGAACAGCTTGAGTTCATTAGGCAAATCTTGCAGTGTACATATAATCATAAAATATGAAGTGGTGGCCCTAAAACCCAGTGGAAGTATTGAATGTAGCAAATAAGCTGCATGTTAGAGTAAAGACACAAAAAAACAATCGATTTTAAGTTTACCAGATAAGTAAGGATCCCAGGCATTTCCTGTCCCCATGATCTCATCGTTTATTATAAGCATTGATTATATATGTTTTTACATTGTATTAGAGGTCCCTTGTAATTAATGTCTTTTCGTTCTCTCTTGTATACTTCATGTGTACTTGGGCTATGCCTATTTCAATATTAATAAATATCTTCTTACTTATAAAAAAAATTAATGTCTTTTCGTTCATACCGAGTTTTCATTTTAATTTACCCAATTTCCTTCAATTTATGTTTTGTACAGTTGTTAGCATTTTATTTTTTGGGCAAGTATTAGCACTATCTTTGTTAGTGGTCTAAACACAGATTACATTTTTTTCTTGTCTAGATAGTTAATGTACCTGAGAAGGGGGCAAGGAAGCATCCTCGGGGTGATAACATACAGGTATAATAGGCCTAAATATATTCTTTTATGTTTCATCATTCCAGATTGTGTGCTTTGTTACAGATATTTCATAGAAGATTGACCATTTTGGCATTGTTTCAGTGCCATTTTGGTACATTATTTGTGTTTAGCTATCTAAAAGCATTTTATTTTCCCTCAATAATTTTAAAATTCATGTTGAGAGACAAGGTAGAAGATTTTTGTTTTGAGATATTGTGGTCCTGGTAATTTTATCAAAAGAGGAAGAGATTGTGTAGTTGTAGGGTTTCAGTATACAAATCCCAGATGATTGTCTCTAAGCTCTTTTTGGAGGTAAAGATTTGTCTTTTTCATTTTTCGGAAGCTAAAGACCCATGCAACGAGGATACAGAGATTGATGCGAGCTTACCAATGGGCTAAAATTACAAATATGAGGATTATGGTTTGATTATGCTGATACCTATGTATCACTTGTATTTTAGCCGATGTACTCCCCAAGGAAAACGTGATAGGGAAATGAACATAGAAGAGAGCACGGTCGTTGCAGGATGGATGAGGTCAAAATTATATGTCAAACTTCAATTAACCAGGGAGATGGTCTACAGAGCACATGTTTGCGAATGTTTTTTGCCACAGCTGTAAAACTGTTTTGCAACTAGTGAAAGTTCAACTGTTATTTACAGATTTTTGTTAGGATCCCTATGTCATGCCTTTTCCTTGAGAACTAGGAATGGCAATGCGTAGATATAATCCTTTCCTCATCATGCAAAGCTATATAATGAGAACCAAAATGACTATTAGTTGCTAGAAGCGAAATTTTTTTTTATAGGTAAGATAAAGTTTTTTGAATCAAGTAAATAGGCGTAGACCAAGTGCACAAGAAGTATACATAAAAGAACACTTAGTGTTACAAGTTAGGAGCTAAAAAATGATATAGGAAAGTCATGAAAGCTAGATCCATTGAATACACCAACAGAAGCCCAAAGAAATAAGGTGTGGAAAAAGAAATTTCTTAGCTCATCCAAAGTGCACTCCCGATCTTCAAAACTCCATTCCTTCCTTTCAAGCCAAAATGATATCTTTTGGCTTTCATCTTCTGTTTTCATCCGTAGGACCACCTTGTTTGTATATTTTTTTAGTTTAGCTATTGCATTGGTTATATCATCATCCAAATTCATTTACATGATTTGCAGATAGATACAAAAGATATCCTTTTTATATGTGGTGGAGCATTTGTTGATCTTGAGAAAACAATTTCAGAGAGGTAGTTCCTTATATAAGTTTTCTCTTGCTGAATACCTCTTCCCTTTGTTTTTCTTTTGGTGTTTGAGAGTGTAACCATGAAATCACAAAACTAAACAGGCGGCAAGACTCCTCAATTGGTTTTGGGGCGCCTGTTCGTGCAAACATGAGAACTGGTGGAGTAACCAATGCTGCAGTGACATCATCCTTACTTGAGTCGGTGAGAAGCAAGACCCTTTAAAGTCATTGACATGGGAATTTAAAGTTTGTATTTTTCTCTTTTATGTTATTTTTTTTTTCTTGTTGTCTGTTGTTAAATTCGTCTTGTCCAGATGAGTATGAAAGTTGCTTTTTCAATCTCAGGTTGAAAGTGCTGATCTTATTGCATATGGTCTCATACCAGAGTTTATTGGACGTTTTCCTATTTTAGTTAGTTTGTCAGCTTTAACTGAGGACCAACTTGTTCAGGTAATGCTTCATTACACTTATTTATGTTTTTTCTTTCCGGTTTAAAGCTTTGTAGGTGCATAGTTGGGACTGGTACTGTGATTGTCTTGGCGGGCTTTTATACATGGAAAGACTAATAGAAATGTAGTCATTCATTTTTAGGATTAAGAGGTGTGACCCCCCTTTTGTCTTGGCAGGCCTATTCTTGGTTTTTTGTGATAAAAAAAAAAAAAAAAATCTGTTCTGTGCATATGAACTTTAGACCCCGTTTGGATTGCAAGATGCTCTCATCCCATCCAAACACCACAAACACTTTTCAATTTCAAATCTTCAACTTTTTCATCTAATCATTACCTAATCATTGATTCATTACAACTTTCTCAAACTTCTAAACAAAACACAAAAAACAATTCAACTTTTTCAAATCCCAAAACAAAACTAATATGATATACAAGACTTCAATCCTAGCTGTGAATTGGAAAAAAGCTTCGTTTTTTTAATTATGGTATGTTATCACATTTGGTATTGAGAACAGGAAGTTAAGCTCCTAAGCTCACCACTCAAGTTAGTGCTCTGCTTTCCTTCTGCATGTTGTGGAATTATATGCTTAGTTTTAAATGGAGATGGCAGGCCAAGCTTAGGGCTATAATCGGCACGATTTCAGTTAATGGATAGTATATTCCTCCTAGTTTGAATCTCAAAGAGTTCTGTGTTCTACTGTGGTTGTACAGGTCCTCACTGAACCAAAAAATGCTCTTGGTAAACAGTACAAGAAATTGTTCAGCATGAACAATGCAAGTATCTATTTCTTTTTTTCCTACATATGTTCTCTCTCTCTCTCTCTCCCTCTCTCAGCTTGTTTTACAGAATTGGAGTTTGACCTCTATGCTAATAGTATGAATGATCTTTCTCCCAATTTCAGGTGAAGCTACATTTTACTGAGAAAGCCTTGAGATTGATTGCCAAGAAAGCAATGGCAAAGAATACTGGTGCCAGGGGCTTAAGGTCCATACTGGAAAGCATTCTTACAGAAGCCATGTATGAGGTATGCAATTGTCTCTTTTCTCTGTTGCTGAAGCTGAATGACTTGTCTGTTTTAATTACTTGGATTTACTGTTATATAACTCTTTTATTGACTTATAGAATCAAATGAATGCATGTACTCTTCAGATTCCAGATGTGAAGACAGGCAATGATAGAATAGATGCTGTTGTGGTTGATGAGGAGTCGGTGGGTTCAGCAAATACCCCTGGATGTGGAGGGAAAGTTCTTCGTGGAGATGGTGCCTTGGAGCATTACATAGGAGAAACAAAGTTGAAGGATTCAGTGGTATGGGCACTCCTATTATTTTTGTGTGGGGGCATATTCCCACCTATGCATTTGCCTAGTTTCTAGGACTCTTTTCTAAATTATCAAAGGTGTGATAACCCCAAGGGGTAGCTCAGCTGGTCCGGCCTTAGGTTTGCTCCCCAATGGTCACTAGTTCGAGTCCCCTTAGGGCCACTGGAGGTTTACCTGGTAGTTAACTTCAGGGTCCCATAGGATTAGTCGAGGTGCGCGCAAGCTGGCCCGGACACCCACATATATAAAATTTTTTTTTTTATCAAAGGTGTGATAGTCCATATCTCTGGACTTGCATTTTCGAAATTGGTTTTCAGGATAACCCAATTCTGATTATTTTGTCACCAGATCAATGTTTTCCATGAGAATAGCATCCCCTCCCATGGAACAGTAGATGATTTCTAATGATGATTCCTATTAGCATCGGTTGATGGTGCCAGCGAGCTTTAAATAACATGGCACTTCCTCCATTATAAGAACGGTGGGGAGGGGTATAGTACAGGATTCAGGACTCGGATATGTGACTTATAAATCAAAACGTAATAATAGCCTCACGGCCAATTTTAATCTGGTTGTTTTGGGCCCGTACCCAACTTAGGATCAGTAGCAGTCTTAGAGTGAGTTTGGTAATTACATGACCGGTCTTTGCATGTTTGCAGGATAATGTTGAGGCGGCTGAGGGAGAGTCGCAGGAAGGTGAATCAGAGCTGTCATCAAGAGCCATGAGCATGTGACATCATTACAAACATAGTTATTGTTAGGATGCAGCAAAGATTTGTAAAAACCACACTCAATAGTTTGGTGTAATTAACCCCTTGTAAAACAAAATAAATTGTGGTTCATGTACATTGCATTTGAGGGAAATAATGAAAGAAAAATGCAGCATTGCTAATTTATGAAGCTTCTTGTAAAAAACTGTTGCAGATATCTATTATATTGGTAAATAAGCTGTCATGAACAGTCAAATTAACCCAGAAAGATTCAGCCCGAACGGCAGGCATCCAGGGGTGAAACAAGGGAATATTCAGTGTGGTGCATGCGAGGGAGAATTTTACAAGGATGATTTTTAGCTCTCAGCAGTCAAATCCTATGCTTCTAATGGCTCTTTTAAACCCCACACTGAAAGACATGAAAATAATTGGAAACATTTTAATATCCAACACATCCAGTTATTGAGTTGAAACCTTGGGTAGTAAAAACTATCTTGGCACCGTAATATCCGGTCCACAAAAGACATTCTAAAGCAACATTGCTTGAACGTTTAGATAGATACATTGCTTTCCTATGCCAAAACAACAAAAAGATGCATTACTTTTGTAAGCTATAGTGCTTCTTCACGGCTTCAGTAACATCCCAAGTAACCTTCATTCCTTTAGTGAACACGACCAAATCGCCAGCACCAATTTCAAACGATTCGTCATGTCCATCAACATAAACCTTGACTTTCCCCTCCAGCAGATACATAGTCTCCGTGGCAGTGAATTCCCATGGAAATTTGCTTGGACCGCCTTCCCACCTATCCACATCACAAGTGACTGTATGTCAAACTTGAAGTTTGGAATAAGTGGCAATCTCGCCATCCGATAAATGAATTTCCCATTAAACATAATCAAGTGGAAAATTCGGTATGCCAATGAAATCTTGCTGGCACATCCTCCAGTTATTAGAACTTGTCGGTTCAAGAACCAAGAGCGATATCTATAACTTTTTTTAGGTAAAGAAAATATCTATAGCTTACCAAAATAACAATAAGAACAACAATAAATATATAAAAATAAATAAAACCAAACTTAAGCGGCTCAGTAGATTTTCATATAAATTGGGAGCAAGGGTGGAGAAACACTGAAATAGGGTGTCCCTTTAGGAGTTGGGATGCTAGGTAATTGGTAGAGTTGTAGTGTTGGTGACAGCAATCTTACTGCAGTGTTGGTGTAGATTATAGGCTCATCATACTCACCAGTCCAGAGCTTGTTAAAAAAGCTCATATTAGATAGTCAGGAGAGTTATTTGGAGGGAGCAGGTTTAGCATGAACTGTAAGACAAAAGAGCTTGACGTATTTGAATGTAGCCGAAAATTTCGAAGTCAAGTGTGTTCCAAGTATAAGTCCCGTATACCAAGCTTTGTAATCAAGATGGCACACAAAGGGTCACATTCATGGGGAACCCTAAAGTCCTTTTTGCCCCTGTGCCTTTCTTTCTTGATTATATTCTGTCCAATGGAGCTTTATCTATGTTATGATCCTAAGGGTTAAAGGTTTAATCAAATTAGTATCCAACAGGCCTAGGGCTTTTGGATCAATGGTTGCGTCTTTAATAATTGGTATTAATCCAGGGACCACATCACGAGTTCAAGTCACGGAGGGACGACCTACATAGACTGGATTAAAATGCCTTGGAGTTATGTATGGACATAGTGTTAAGTCATTGAATACATATAGATGAGTGAAGCCGCCAAAAGGGAAAGGGCTACCACCGGGTCAGAGTCTATAAGTGGGCTGTCATGGACATCATATTCAGAAGTGTGGTGGAATGTTATGATCCTGAGAGTTAAATGTTTAACCAAATTAGTATCCAACAGTCCTAGAGCTTTTAGATTAATGGTTGGATCTTTAACAATATATTGAAGAAAGACAGGTAATATATCACTTTAAAAGGATTAGCCCTTAAGTCAATTGGCCAATATACTGAAATTGGAAATAGTTTTTTTTATTCTTAAAGAAATCCAAAATGATCAAGCAAGCATGTTCACCAAACACAATCATCCCGAGGGAGGTTTGGAGTTAACTTGGATGATGGTGCTACCAAACCAATTTTAGCCATTGAACTTGATAATCTACGTAATAAAGCTTCAGGGTGTGTTCAGATCTTGCTTCAAGATATATATATATATATTTTTTTATTGGCACCGGGTGTCCGGAACAGCGTCCTGACTAATCCCGGGGGTGCATAGGCCCTCGGTAAGGAATTTCCCGCAAGTGCACCTCAGTTAATTCAAAGGAAAAATCCCCCTGTCCAATGGCTTGCTTTAAGATATTAGATCATCCCTCTGTTCCTTATTGTTAACAAAATCCATTCTTTACCCCCTTTTCTATTCTAACAGGGTTTCCAAGACGTTTAATGCTCGCTCAATTCTAAAAACTTAGCAGTTCACTTTTTTTTATATAAGTAAAAACTTAGTAGTTCACTCCAATCTTTGATAGTGAGATTGTCTAACATTCTCCCGTAGTTAACCAATACATAAAGTAAAACATGTGTTTCATCTAACTTGGCTCTGACCTGTTGATCAATTTATACTGATACTGATTAGACCGAATGATACGATATCCTTTAATTTTTTGGAGCTTAAAAAAGGACTTCTCACTTCCTAAAGCAGATCCCCGTCACTTCTCACTTCTCACCCAACAAGGTTTCCCAGTATGCATATCACAGAACCCCACCAGATTCATCACAACATTCGCTATGTATTCAAGATTTTAAAAACCCACAAAACTTGAGGCGAAGAAAATTGAACGTGTGGTGAACAACAAAAGGAGATCAGACAAAACAAATCCAAAAGTGAAAGGTAAAGGTAAAGGTTTGGGAGTCATACGTGCGCCATGCCGTAACACCAAGTTCAACGAGTCTGGACTGGGGAGGATTCCTCTCAATCTTCACTCCACATATTTCAATGGCCATGGGAGATTGTTCTTGATCAGATCGAGCGAAAATTATTTCCTTCAGTTTGGATTTTGTAATAATAATGGGAAGAAAAAGAGGGAGTACCGCTACCAGTAGCAGTATAACCGTTCGATTCCATTGAAAATGTGACATCACCATTGCAAGCGCATTTGCCGGGTTGGAAAGGTTTCGGAGTTTCAAGCTATGGAAAGCTTTTGAGGTCGGGAGTGAGACTATTCCCGTTGAGGTTTGCTGCGCATCAGCCGGAAGTCGCACCTCACGGATATATATATATATATATATATATATATATATATATATGAGTTATTATGGACATTAGCCTATAGCTGCAGTACATCCGTATTGTGTTTTTTTTATTTTTTATTCAATATACTTAATGTGCAGCGATTGTTATATACAGTAGAGTGAGATTTATATTTTCTCTCTATATATATATATATTTATTTGTTTCATTCATTATGTTAAGTGTGCGGCTGCGGCTTCCGACTGATACGAATATCTTTTCATTCCCGTTGCAAAAGTAGAAATCAATCCACAAAATATCTCTCATTTTTTTATTAGTTTTTTAAATTTTTATATAAAATATAATAAAAAATTTAATTTTTTTAAATTTTAAAATAAAAATTATATTTTAATAATATTTTATTCAATAAAATAAAACATTTTACCTCGTCTTAGAACTGCATAATTAATCCTGAAATCTTCTAACCAAAATCTGAATTTCAATAATCAAAGGGCCAGAATAATGAGGTTCGTTTATTTAGAATTTACAACTTTAATAATAGAGGAAGAGTCACCTTCCAATATTAAACTAGTTATACTAAGATGAAGAGTCATTTACAAATCCCTTAGGGCAGCTAAGGCTTCAATCTCATTCACTGCAAATTCATCCACTTCCCTCGTATTCAATGCCATTAACACTTTACCTTTAGCATCCCTTAAAATAACCTCGAGATAACGAATATTGAAATAAAGCTCCATCAAAGTTCAATTGAACCTTACCCACGGGTGGACGTTTCAAAGAGAGCATCCGGTCCGCAAAGTCCTATACTTCCAAATATCCCACGAGATAGTGAGCAAATAAGGAACCTTTGACTTTGCTTTCTCTCTTTAATGTCCATAACAAAGTCCTAAACTCCATATTAACAAACAAACATTGTAAGTAATTGGGTTTGTAGTTTTTTTCTTTTTAATGCAGCTAAGGACCGGACGCGGTGATTACGGTAAATTTACACCCTTCGATATGACGTGTATTTTTTTAAAAGTGTAAAAATACTAGCGTGTAGGAAATTAATTCCTCTTTAAGAAAAGAATATCTCATTTGATTTCATGTGTAATGAAAGCAATTCAAGCATCAAGACAACCAGAGAAAGGGAGAGGTTAAGGTTACGGACGGGGCATCTATAGTTGGTTCTATAAATTGCATAAGCGTCAAATTTTTATTGGCTCGTGTAAAACACAAATAAACAAAACGTCCTATTTGAAGATTTCTCTCTCTCTCTCTTTTTAATGTTTAAGAAAGATATTTTATAAAATAAAATTAAAACGTCAAATCTATTTTATAATTTAATGTATTATATTAATTATAACAATTTATAATATAAAAATTACATCATAAAATATAATTTGTGATATTAAAGTTTTTCATTTTGGACATATACAGGTTATTGAAGTGGTTTTTGGCTGATAGCTGAATTGTCCAGAAAATCAAAAATAAAAACGAAAAGGTTCAATTGATGCGATTTGGATGATGAGATTTGAAGAAATAAAAATTAAAAGTTAAATAAAATATTAATTTTAATATTATTATTTTAAAATTTTAAAAAATAAATTATTTATTATATTTTATATAAAAAATTTAAAAAATTTTAATAATAAAATAAAATAATATAACATGAGATTTATCGACTTTAATTATGAAAGTTGGAAGCTGACAAGCCAAGTCCAGTCCAATCCGGAGGGGCTTTTAAGTTGTCGGCCACAGCCCACGAGCCTATTTAGCAATAGCCTGCACCAAATACACCGTCGAGATTCGTATAAACGAAAAGAATAGAAGAACCCAGGAAGAGTGTCGAGGAGAAAGGCATGAAAAATCAGGGAGGAGAGCTTAAGGGTTTGGCCTGGAAGCTTCCGCATGTCAACTCGAAGCAACTGGGTAAGCTGGGTCCCGCTTTCGGCCTCGGCGCTGGCTGCGGTTTTGGTTTCGGCATCGGTCTTCTCGGTGGTACTTCACCGTTTTCCTTGTTGCCTTTTTGCCCACAGATCTCTATTAATTTAGAGTAATGATAGGTAGAAGCTCAAATAGACAGACAAGTTATACTAGTTTTTTAAAAAATGATCTCACTAATGAAGAATTGTTTTTTTTTTACTCTTTTTTTCAAGGTGAGGTCTTTTTTACCGGATATTTGAAGCTTGTATAAATCATTTATCATTAATCTATATGAGGTTTTTATTCTTGGGGACCTAGTTCTGTAAACACTTACCCACATATGCCCTTCACTTTCAACCTCTGTCCATGATCAACTCCGCCCTCGGCTATTGTTTCTGTCAATGATGCTATATGGGATTCTCTCGAATTACGATAGCTATTTGAACAATTATCTAGAATTTAGCAGGGACTACAATATTACATGCTAAATTGTCAGAAGCCACTGCGAACAAAATGTTGTGCGTATAATTTATCATTTCAGTTCAGAGAGGGGTCGGATTTTAATGAGATGTGAATATTACTGTAAAGTGGCCTTTTTATTTATACAGTCCTCGTGGTTGGATTTTATTATAGGTTGATGTAAGGAGCTTGATCTTCAGCAGTTTGGGTACGCCAACATACTTTCAATTTTTGACCAAAAAATGTTCAGAAGGCGTCATTGGAATTGAAAAAGAATAGAGTTTTAAATTTGATTGAGGATTTTCACACCTGGCAGTATTCTAGTCCTTTATCCAGTTTATCTAGAAGATTTGCGATAACTAGGAAGACGGTGTTAAGGAAGATGTTGGATGCACCAAATTTCATTGTGTCAGCCTTTTAAGATACATTATGTGTGTTACATTTCGTTTGGAAAGTGTTATATATATAATAGCTCCCATTCTCATTATATATAATAGCGGGGGAGTGAGGTGTCATTCTTGCTTTCTTATCCCCGTCCACCTTGCCAAATTTTTTTATCATTTGGTATTAGGCTTATCAATCCTTATGTTGCATATGTTGCTGATTAATAAAATGTAAATGAACAATAAAACTTAGATATTTTTTTGGCTCAAAGAAGAAAAATAAAACTCAAATATTCTTTTTTGGTGTAAGATGGTTTTCCTCTCACCAGGTGCAGGATTTGGTCCTGGGATTCCCGGCTTACAAGTTGGCATTGGATTTGGTGCTGGATGTGGGATTGGCTTAGGTTTTGGCTATGGTATGGGGAGGGGCATTGCTTTGGATGAAAACGGGAGATACTCTAATGTTGGGCATCTTTCTCATGGTTCTATGAATTTTCCCTCTCAGTAAGTTTATTCTTTAGTTATACTTGGCGTGTTTCCATTTAAAATGCATTAAACTCACTTCCAGAAAGAAAACCAAAATGGCGAGAAAAAGAAAGAAAGAAAAAAGGAAAAAGGAATGAGGAGAGGACAGAACCAAAAAAGAAAAGAATAACTGGGAGAATTGTCTTTGATGTCTTCTCTTTCACAAAAGGCAGACAAGTTATAGATATAAATGATGGTAATTGGTATCAGTCTTTAACATATCATGACCTATTCATGATTACTGATCTGAACTGCCTTACTTCACTTTCATTTCATGGTTTTAAGAGTCAAGAATCTTGATTGGGCAATGTAAAGATCTTTAAAATCAAATTATAATATTCACTGGAGAACTGTGTGGTTCAATGACATAGGAGGAATATAGAAGTTTATTATTATTGTGAAAACAAGTTAAAAAGTTTCAAATTCAAGCAAAAGAATGAAAGCTAAACTTCCCAAACCCCTTGAACAAAATTCCAAGCTCGCATCTCATAAAATTCCACAGGAGTGTGAATATTGCTCAGAAACTTTCAAGGTCCATTCCTTATATTCAAAGGTCGGATAAACCTCATGGATGTCGTGAGATACAAATCTTGCAACTACGAGAGTCTGAGATACTCCAATTTGCTTTGTTCTATTGTTCGGTATATATCTACTGCATTCGAACAGAGAATCTATATATGAATTTTGTCGCATCGAGACTGCTAAAAGTTTCATAATTATGACTTGCTATTATTTTTGGCCATTATTTTTCCTTCGAGTTTCGGTCTATAGATTGTTTGCTCATTTAGCCTGGTGCTGCCAGGGATGAGATTGGTGCACTTGTTGATGAGATTGTCATTAATACCAAGAAACTTATCCGAGCAACTTCCAGAGAGGTTGACAAGTGGAGAAGATGAGGTCAAGCTCCTGCTGTATAATCAAACGAACCATGATGGTTTCTAGATAGATTCTGTACACATGCATTTCCACAAGGAAATATAAAAACCTTTTTCTATGCATGCATATTATGTACCCCCTCTTTGAGTTAATGTGAAATTAATTACTTCCCAATTTGGTTATCTAGAAAAAAGAGAGTGCTTATGGTGGACTCTGCTATACATATTATAGAGAGAAACTCTTGTCCCACCCACACTTGACTGGAAACGCGGTTCCTTGAGGGTGAAAGATCCTCAAAAGCTGTTTCTAGATCTTTAAAACCCAAATGAGTATTGATATTTAAGATGCAAAACACAATTCGGACGAAACGTATTTCTCTCTGGGTGATGGCACTCATTTTGTTCGGAATCAGATGAGCTGCAGTGCATAGAACTTAAACATATCACATATGCGATGTGGACTGTTGGTGCCGATTCTAGGGGAAGCAAAGTTTAAAGGGGAAGATGCATCAGAGGCACCGTGGTGAACCGTGAAAAGGATATATGGTGGGAGGTGGGTGCAAAAGCACATGCTAGCTCCAATTTGCCCAGCAAAGAAAGGAAAAATCGGTGTGAAAAATTAAAAGGGGTTACACTCACAACCTCAAGAAAAACAAAAGTCACCCCGTTATGTACGATTAGCAGCTGTGGACGAGAGCAAATTTCCACGGAACATTGGATGGGACATGTTATCCAAATCGATGCAATCTACAAGTTCAGGATCAGGAGCATTCCACGTCATCACAATCGTCTGCCATATTATCTCAACCCGCCCTATCATATCGCTGCAATGGATTGCGCATTTTCACAATGCAAATCAACCAATCAAAACCCATGAACACTAATCCTACATGGAATGCCCACGTCCACCAACTCAAGCTTATAGTATCTCATTTCTCGATCATTTGCATTCTCCACTACCACGCCAATCCTACTTCTAGCTAGCCACAAAAGGTTTCATTTCCGGCGACCCAGAAAATGGCTTCTCTGGCTGCATCCACTGCGGCTGCCTCTCTTGGCGTGTCGGAAATGCTCGGAAACCCTCTCAACTTCAGCGGTGCCGCCAGGACATCAGCTCCAACGGCCTCCAGCCCCGCCACATTTAAGACTGTTGCTCTCTTCTCCAAGAAGAAGGCGGCACCGCCTAAGTCAAAGCCTGCTGCTGTTTCTCCTTCCGACGAGGAGCTCGCCAAGTGGTATGGTAAGTTGACCAACTGAAACCTGATCTCATTTCCTTACTAATTAACTCATGCACGCAGTGCTCTGTGCTGCTGGCTTGCAATGCATGGAGATCGAGTTGGTTTTTTTTGTCCTTGTCAACATTCTGCTTGGCGGTTTGGTCAGGTCCTGACAGAAGGATTTTTTTGCCGGAAGGCCTCTTGGATCGATCCGAGATCCCAGAGTATTTGACCGGAGAAGTTCCTGGAGAGTATGACGTTTCTTCCTCTAAAACTTGTCTCTTTCAGAAATATATTGGATGGTGCTAAGTTTGGCCTTTAAAGTCATAGATTGCAATTTCGTTTGGGTGAATAATCTTGCTTATTCATTTCGATGCAGTTATGGTTACGATCCTTTTGGGCTTAGCAAGAATCCAGAGAACTTCAGCAAGTATGTTAAAACTTCCCAGATACTTTTCCTTTAATCAAAGTAAACAAATCCATCAATAATATAAATGTCGTATGGTACTAATGGGGACACTTTGATTGCAGATATCAGGCATACGAGTTGATTCACGCCCGTTGGGCCATGCTTGGAGCTGCTGGATTCATTATCCCAGAGGCCTTCAACAAATTTGGTGCTAACTGCGGCCCTGAGGCTGTCTGGTTCAAGGTTTCTTTTAATTGCCCTTCTATACTTTAAACAGAGACATCCATTTAGCAAGAGATTCCCCCACATTGAATTACTCTGTGCGCATAATGCAGACAGGAGCACTACTCCTTGATGGGAACACATTGAATTACTTTGGGAAGAACATCCCCATCAATCTTATTTTTGCTGTCGCTGCTGAGGTTGTTCTCGTTGGTGGTGCAGAATATTACAGAATTATCAATGGCTTGGTATGTGAGGATTCTGTTCTGTGACTACCCTCCCTTTTTTTTTATTATTATCAAATATATGTATTGGTGCCATCAACAGTTATGCCATTTCATATAAAAAGATTCACCAAGATTCTGGTAGATTACCTTAACCATGATTCATGACAAAAGAAAACTGTTAATGTGAGGTGGTTATATATATATATATAATTTTTTTTTTTTGCTGGTAGGATTTGGAGGACAAGCTTCACCCAGGTGGTCCTTTTGATCCATTGGGGCTTGCAAAGGATCCGGACCAGGCTGCAATTCTGAAGGTGAAGGAGATAAAAAACGGTAGACTTGCAATGTTTTCCATGCTGGGTTTCTTTATTCAAGCTTATGTCACTGGAGAAGGCCCTGTTGAAAACCTTGCAAAGCATCTCAGTGATCCTTTTGGAAACAACTTGCTCACTGTTATTGCTGGATCTGCCGAAAGAGCTCCAACCCTGTGATTTTAAAGTTTCCTCTTGCTCTGCACTCAGCTTAGATGTGCATTAATTGTACATGCCACTGAGATATTCTCAATGCATTTAACCTTGATCCTTGAACTTGAAAGTTGAATGTCCGGTTGTGTTTCAATTAATTTATACAGACCTAGCGTTGTTCACCTTATATGGTTGTAACATGAAGACTATTTCTCCATGCCACATTCTTCTTTCCAAAAGATTGATTATGGCCAATTCGCCAATCACAAGTCCTCTACAAATTAAGGGTTTCACAATATGGAAAATGTACTCTTATCGCTCATTTTTTCTGTTCTATTCTACCGTTGTGATTTTTTATTTTTAATTTTTTTTACTTAATGATTAAAGAAGTATTTTTTAATAATATTGTGATTTTTTTAATTTTTTAAAAAATATTTAAAAGTGTTAAAAAATACATATAAAAAAAGTAAAAAAAAAAAAAATTGCCTAATGGTAGCTCCCAGCTGGGAGCAGTGGACGTAACACGTCCCAAAACAAAAATAAATAAATAAAAATAAAATTGAAGTGGGGGAGGGGGATTAGATCAGATCTTACACTCGTTGCATCAAGTTCAGTATTTAAATGTTTATTAAATAATTTTAAATAATAAATGAGTCACGTAATTACGAAATCAAACAAACATATATATAATTACCATCAACTTAAGCGTTCTGTTTTTCAAGTTTTCGCATGGCTAATTAGAGCCATGTAATTGTATGGTTAACTCCAATATTTCCAGCTGTTCTCTGCTATTTCTCATAGCCCCAAAAGTCCATCTCTCCTCGCAATGAAAGCTGATTAATTTGGGGTGCAGAAGATGTGTTTGGATCCTCCTCGAACCTCACGGCCTCTTTGGACGATTCTTGATCATGATTTCCAATATGAGAAGTGACAAGCCGGTCGAGCATAGCCCATTCATTCATGCCCTCATGATCTCTTCCTGTTACCAATTGTGGAGCCGGCTGACACGTGCCCACCTCTAAACCCTGCTCACAAGCTTGGTACCGGAGGCTGTCACTGCCACTCTCACAATCTCTAGGGTTTGTCATGAGCTGCTTGACCATGATAGGTGTCTCCGAAGGGAGGCTCGAGTAGTCATAGCCGAGGGGCTTGTGGGTAGGAAGAAGGGGTTGGGATTGGAAAAGCGAGTAGTGAGAGGATGGCATGTGGGAGTATTGATGGAGTGCTAGTTCAGGCTCAAAGATTGGTTGGTTACCGCTGTTGTGTTGTTGACGTGGCAGATATTGGTTCTCTCTGTGCAGGAAGGTGCGTGGCTGATTGGTGTTCAACGTGTTGTTGAGCTGTTGACCCGAGTTCATGCCAGAGCCTCCGTCATTCCCATTAACCTTGAATAGATTCTTCTTCTTGAACACCCTGCAAACCACCCAACCATCTTCCTATACAAACGCATGCAATATAAAATCTGAATTATAAGCTTATCATTTAAAACTTAAAACAAAGAGTAGTTAGTTTGAGTTGTTCTCTTTCACTTTAATTTTCACCTTTAACCCAAGCGAAAATGCTTTTCTAACAAATTACTCCCATATTATGAGTTCCGATTGATGAACAACCAGAGAGAGAGAGAGAGATACGTACAGTACTGGCGTTTCCTTGAGGATCATCACTGTCTTCAAGTCGATATTCATGCATGATCCAGTCAGTCTTCTGGCCGTGGGGAGCTCTACCTCTGTAGAAAACAAGCGTTTTCCTCATACCTATCTTCTTATGGCTGTTTCTAATGCACTTGTCCCTCCCTGTTGCCTTCCAGAAGCCAGAATTTGTCGCTCTATTCGTCCTTGATCCTGTTGGATACTTCCTGTCCTTGTGACTGAAGAAGTACCACTCGTTTTGTGGTGTTGACCCAATCTTACATCTCTCTAAACATAACCAGAGAAGCAGCAACACCAAATTAAATAGTGATCTACTGTTATATGTTTAATCAGGGATAAGTTAAGCTGTGGATAAGAAAATTAACAGCTGCTTGCGGCCATGAACAAATTAGTAGTAGTACGTACCTGTATGATGGGTGTTTATAAAAAGCAGTTGTACTGTAGTTTGAATTAAGAATGATGATTATTTCCCATTCTATTTTTATGATCATATATGGCATGCATGCATGAAACATGCATACATATAATTGTAGTTTAATTATACGTTATATATAGCTAGCTACCATATTAATTTAATTACCCTTTGGCTTCTATTTATCTATATATATATATATATTACACTTAATTAAGTTCGATCGCCACATGAGAAAGCCCTTGAAGGAAGGGCAACTCGCTTTATTTTACGTTTTAGTGTCCTCGAAAAATCAGAAGAAGCAATATATTATATATATATATATATAATTAAATCATGCCATGTATTCTTGATCATGATTCCAGTTTGAAGACTAAATTTCCTTGAATGTCGTGATCATTCCCGACTTATTAATTCTATAGATCATATCTTTTGTTCATCTAAGAGTTCGGATCTAAATAGCACATGATCATGATTCATGACATCCCTCGCTCGAAGAAAATATATAAACTTTCCCATATAATTTGTAACTCCAAATTAGGAAGAGATCCACCGACAAATTAAGTCTTTATATATGTTCCTGAAGTTATTCATGCATATTAGATCCATTGCTTCTTTTTCATGATTCAATTATCATCACTTATATAAATATATATATATAACTCCAACGTATATGTATATGTATGTATGTATATCAAGAAATTTGCCAAGAACTTCGAGCACAGATAATCAAACTATTAGATCGGAAAGATATTAATTTGACTGGTAAAGAATAATTAATGGCTCGATTCATATTTAGTTTGTAGGTTAATTAACAAAGTATTATATATAAGATGATCAATGAATTAATAATATTAGACTCGCCTTATAATTTAATTCCAATATTATATAATTTAAATTGAGATATACCTCTGAGATAAATCTTTAAGCCTAGCTGCTGGTTAATTACAACCTTAAGACTAATAACATTCAAGACTCTAATTAATTAATTTGCAGACTGCCACGCATATTGCACTATCTGATCTTGTTCTTTTTCCTTTTTTTTTTTTTTTTCGTAAATGCATTAATACTTAATAGAATCGTCGGGAATATTATTCTAGCAACATACACAATTTAATTAAGTACTATATCACGATTCACGTACATGATCATCAAAACATCATATATATGGACGTACGTACGTAGAGCTTAATAAATTTCACCTTGCAAGTCCCAAGGCTCCATCTTATTCAAGTCCACCTCTCTAATGACCTCCATATCAAACTTCTGAAACGATACCTTCTTCTTCAAGTAGTAGTGAAGCAGCTCTTCGTCCGTTGGGTGGAATCGGAACCCTGGAGGCACACCGCCGCCACTGGATGAAGCCATTACCAAGAACCCCAACTATGTACTACGATCCGGCAACAACGTACAGGAACGCCAATTAACTAGCTCTAGCTAGCTAGCTTCAATTCACTTCGATCGATAGATGGATCTCTCTCAAACTTAATTTTTATCTCTAAAAGTTGTTTCTACGATATTGTGTGCCGTCATTAGACTTATATACCACCGTGAAGTGTCAACGGGGGGGCATGGCTGATGTGAAAAAAGTTGACGGCCGGTCACTACGCCGGCGGGAATGGATAAAGCTATCGTAAAAAGCAAGCCTAAGGTAGGAATGAGACCGGGATGAAAGTCTAGATTAATATAGTTTCCCATGGAGGAAATGCTTCTTCTACATGCCGATATGGAGCGTGTCGAACAAACTGTTCGATGCCAACAGCAATTCTTTTAGATTAATATAATTTCTGGGCTCGGTTGATGGTATTCTATATCCACGCTCTGTGCATAAAGCTGTGGGGGTGATTGTTCTGACTACCTAGTAAATTAATATGATGGAACTATTTTATGCTCTAAAAACGATCCCGAGAAACTAAAAGATAATAAAAGAGTTGAGATGTTTGATTGTTCCGAAAGCAAGGATGATCTGGAGAAAAGAATAGCTATCAAACTTTCTTGGGATTTTCCTAATTGATTGGGCGGCGGAAATATTGTATGGACTTTTATAGCCATTTGTTAACTCTAATAATTAATTTAGGGACTTTGGGTCTGGCCTCCTCCTGATAATATACAGTTGGCCAGCCTGAGATGCAGTCGCCATAGCTAGCTTGGGCATGCATGCACGTGTAAGGATGACCTTGAGAAATTCGCTTGATTAAACTGCACGCTAGCTAGCTTTGATCATCTGCATGCAATGATTGACTAAATATATTCTCATCATTTTTTGTTCGATCCAGTTCGTACTCTGAACTCTAAAACTATTATTGAGGATCATGTACGTGTGTTATAGAAATTTAATAAAAGAAGTTAACTTTCTTGAACGATGTTCTAATTTTAACCACATACATATAATTTAAATTACTCATACAACGTGATCTGTTACATCTTCACATGTTGCATGCAATTGGTAATTAAAAGCTGTTTGAGTTCTATTATATACAGTTATTTTTACGTATTCTTTTTACACTTTATTAATATGATTGGTCAAATCAATTATTTTATATTAAAAAAAATGACGCAGCTAATCACATTAGTATATATAGTGCACAATGCGTACAGAGTTTTTGTTATTATTATTCTATTTGATCTAATTCGTACTTTCTAATTCAATGCATGGCATGCATCTCCTTAAAACTCAAACTTGGATATTGTATGGGCATATAATTTGCATGCAATAAGGATTAAGGAGAGTTCGGTTTAGTTACAAAAAATTAATTACATCATGATGTCTATAATCTAAAATAATTATCAAATACTAATTACATTATGATCGTTAATTATTATTATTCTTATTAACAAGATCCGTGTGCTTGGCTGCTAGCTTTGAATTTGTAATTAATTTCCTTGATCTTTTCAGACTTATCATCTGTCATCTTTGAAGGATGTTCATTATGATCTTATATATAATATGGTTATACCAAATTAGGCAACAGACTTTGCTAGTTCGATTCTTGTACGTACAAATCTTGGGATTTATTATAATTACTATCAATCAATGTATCATTAATAATAGGATCAATTGCACTATTTCGGAATTTCCATCTTAGATTTTGGTATTATCTATACCATTCGCACCCATACTGGAAACTTTTTTTTCTTCTTTTTTCCCGAAAAAACCAATCCTGGAAACTGCAAAAGTAGACGAGCAACCTCCAAATCTCGATATAGAGGAGACGTCGTTTTCGAAGAGGCTGCTGCAAAAGCCTGCAATCCATTTTTCCGTGGGCGGGTAGGCGGCCCAAGCCACAAACCTTAGCCCACGAAGTTTAACTCGTACAAGGCTCACTAACCGAGCCCAAAACCGTTTTGCTTATTTTTCTCATTAAAAGGAAAAATTAAAAAATTGAGTTAATAATTATGAAAAAAATTAAAAAATTAATACTTTTCTAAATAAAATATGATAAATAATTTAATTTTTTAAAATTTTAAAATAAAAATTATATTATAATAATTTTTTATTTAATTTTTAATAAAATATTTTATCTCATATCATCGAACTGCGTAATTAAAGGAAGTGTGAGAAAGAAAATATTTGCAAATAAACATGAATTATAAAATAAAATGTCACATAAAATTATTCACATTAATTGATATTATTCGGAATATATATCTTACTAAGAGAGAAAATAAATTAGAAAAATATAAATATAAATATTTAATGGGCAGTGGAGATGAAACAGAACCCCAAGGAAGTCTTTTAACGCGGAAGGTCCACAACCACAACCTCTAGTTTTTGACCCCTAGTCCCAGCCTGGAGGCGCGCACACATCCAGAGTCCAGAACACGCTAACCCTTACCATCTCCTCCTGTAGGTCTTTCTCCTCGATTCATATTTCTCTTTTCAATTTCAATCTCTTGATTTGTTTATACCTTTGCTTGTTTGGCGGATTCTGTGATCTGAAGATCTTCGTTTCCAATATTTTCTCTGGTATTTCTTTGCAGATTTCTTTGATTTTGTCCTTGCTTGTGTTGTCTTTGTTTTCTATCTTTATTTTGTTTGATATCTGTTTGCAGATTCCTGTATTTTTTGCTTCTTTCTTCTTCTTTTCTTGATTCGATTTATATATATTACCTGATGCTGTTCTGCTGTTGGATTGATCTGATCAGAGTTAAGTAATTAACTGATTCGACTGCCTCGGAGTCTTTTTTTTTCCTCTGTAACCTAGACTTCCGACTTGCAGCTTAGCCCATATTATTCATTTAGAAAAGAATAAATTAACCTCCAATAATAATAAGTATATTGATGGTGACAAACAAGGCCTATGGACGATTTTTGTACACCTTTTTTTTATGAGTAATAGAAAGTTTTTTTTTTTGACACCTTTATTCGAAAGATGAGCTTTAAATTTCCGTAAAATTTAAGCAGCATATAGAACATATATGTGTTTATTCCCTCCGTCAGAAAAGTGGTTATATCAAAATTATAGAGTAGGGCTATGCCTATTCATATTAATATTAATATAATCGTTTACTTATAAAATAAATTATAGAGTACAATCACCATCAATAACTTCATCTTTCGTTGTTTGTATTGCAAATCGACTAATCAGAATTATTTATTGTAAGAAATTTAGGTCATATTTTTGCTAGAGTGGCCATATGGATTGTGTTGATGGCTATGGATGTTGATTATATGTCACATTTCTTCTTCCTAATAATTGAGAATATTCAGTGGACATCTTTTACTTAGGAGATGTTTGGATTCGAAGATGACTTGAGATGACTTGAGATGAGCTGAGATGAGTTGAGATGGATTGTGAATAGTAATGAGATGAGTTGTGAATAGTAGTGAGATTTGTGAGTTAAAGTTGCTGAATAGTAATGAATAGTAGTGAGATGAGTTGAGATGAGTTGAGATGAGCTGAGATGACTTGTGAATCCAAACAAGCCCTTAGTTTGGTCTACAAATTTCTAATATGATTTAGATATCTGATATCATTGAAACTGAATTGGTGAACGTGTTCTTTACATATCCATCCATATGCCGTAGTAATTTGTAATGGGCAATAATACCTGATTCAGCCACTAGCTTAACTGAAAGATGTTCTATATTAAACATGTTATTGTTGGAATGTTTAAGCTTCACATGGCATAGGAAATTCATAATAGTTTCACCTGATTGTCTATTCTTGTTGCTTAGAATATACTGGAGTTCCCTGTGTAATCTATAATTGAGTTTCGTGATGCTGCTTTTGACCGAACTGATGCCTGTGCAGATGTTACCTTTTCTTGCACTGCACTATCTTTTAGTTTTGTTAGTCTTTGTCCTAGTGTAAAGTGCTATTACCTATTATCTTCAGCTTTATCTTCTGAACTCTGCTAGTTTGTTTTTTTCTCTCTTTTGCAGGTTATAATAAATCTACAATGGCAGATGCTCACGAGACTGATAGAAACATTGAGATATGGAAGATCAAGAAATTGATAAAAGCACTGGAAGCTGCTAGGGGCAATGGCACCAGCATGATTTCTCTTATCATGCCTCCACGTGATCAAGTATCTCGTGTTACCAAGATGCTGGGTGACGAATATGGAACTGCTTCAAACATTAAAAGCAGGGTTAATCGTCAGTCTGTGCTTGGTGCAATTACTTCTGCTCAGCAAAGGCTTAAGCTTTACAACAAGGTTCCTCCCAATGGGCTTGTGCTTTATACTGGAACAATTGTAACTGAAGATGGAAAGGAGAAGAAGGTCACAATTGATTTTGAGCCATTCAGGCCCATTAATGCGTCTCTTTATCTCTGTGATAACAAATTTCACACAGAAGCGCTGAACGAACTTCTAGAATCTGATGACAAGTTTGGTTTTATTGTCATGGATGGTAATGGGACCCTTTTTGGTACTTTAAGTGGTAATACCAGAGAAGTACTTCATAAATTTAGCGTTGACCTCCCAAAGAAGCATGGAAGAGGAGGGCAATCAGCTCTGCGATTTGCTCGTCTTCGAATGGAGAAGCGCCACAACTACGTTAGGAAGACAGCGGAGCTTGCTACTCAGTTTTTTATCAATCCTGCCACCAGCCAGCCCAATGTTGCAGGATTGATACTGGCTGGGTCAGCTGACTTCAAAACTGAGCTCAGTCAGTCAGACATGTTTGATCCCCGCCTTCAAGCCAAAATATTAAACGTGGTAGATGTTTCTTATGGAGGGGAGAATGGTTTCAATCAAGCTATTGAGCTGTCATCCGAGATCCTGTCTAATGTGAAGTTTATTCAGGAGAAGCGTTTAATAGGAAAATACTTCGAGGAGATTAGTCAGGACACTGGGAAGTACGTTTTTGGTGTAGATGACACATTGAAAGCTTTGGAGATGGGTGCTGTTGAGTTGCTTATTGTATGGGAAAATCTGGATATAAATAGGTACGTGCTGAAGAATAGCACAACTGGGGAGATTATCATAAAGCACTTGAACAAGGAACAGGAGGCAGATCAGAGCAACTTTCGAGATTCTGTCAGCTCTGCTGAATTGGAGGTTCAGGAGAAGTTATCTTTGCTTGAGTGGTTTGCTAATGAATACAGGAAGTTTGGTTGCACGCTTGAGTTTGTGACCAACAAATCTCAAGAGGGATCTCAGTTCTGCAGAGGTTTTGGTGGTATCGGCGGAATCCTGCGTTACCAGCTCGACATAAGATCATTTGATGAGCTTTCTGATGAAGAAGTTTATGATGACTCTGAATAGCAATCAATCAACTGTTTCTCAATCCTGGTGCAGGAGAATGGGGGTAAAAAGGCCTGCACCAGTGTGCGCGATATTGCGCTTGGTTCTACCGCTCCTGAGTTCTTTCAAGAAACTTTGCAAGGTCTAAATCAAGGTTTCATTTTCGTTCCTTGAGTTATTCTCTCTGAATCTAACATCTTTCTGTAGGACTATTTTATTTTTCCTCTTCTGTAGCTCACCTAATGTCAATTTTGTTTGTGAAATTTTCTTCCCTGAAGGGGATTGGAATGTTTTGAGCCTGACAAGCTTAGCATGGTGATTTCATTCGGATACGGGAATGGAGCAGCTGGGTGGATCATCCGGATGATAAATAATATGCTGTACTAGTTATGCTGTTGCTTTGAAAGGGTCGTGTAAAGTTGCTTCTATCAACTTTGGGAATATCAAGATGATCAAGGCCACTTGCATAAACTTTCTACAACTCTAGTTATGGTTTTTGTTTTGCTGAAACTGTATGCTATCTATTTCGGTTATGGGATATATTCTGTCGAATATATTTACCATTTATCAGAATTTATATATATATATATATGAATATGTACTTTGCTTGATGCATCCTAGCTTTAAATATTACAATTTAAGTAATATAACTTAGTAGTTTAGAGACAGACAACCTCGAATCCTCTTAGATTATGGATGGCCAGTTGCTTCAACTTCTTCCAAGAGTTGGGAAATTGGTGTGTTTTGAAAGTGATTCTGTTACCGAAGGTTAATTTGTCGGTTTGTTTATTATAGTTCATCTGATTCGGCGCTGTCGGCTGCTGTTATTGCCAAACCCACCAAGCTACCATGGATGCCTGATTTATAGTTCAAGACAAACATTGAACTGTCTCTGAGAAGCAATATGCTTACATTGAGTTTTGAAGCAGGTGGTCGCGACTCTATTATTTTGATATTCTTTGGCAAGCGAAGTTGAGGCCATAGATGTGTATATTTTAGAGATCAAGCAAGTAAAACCTATCAAAATTGGAGTTGGGTTGGGGATTCAAGATTCTTGTCAGGATTCGCAGGCTTGATCGGAACCCAAACAGGATGCACCATAGCCGTTGTACAAATTTGAATGGCAAAATAATAATAATAGTTTTAACAGAAATGGAGGAACACGAACTGTAGTTTGTGTGGGGAAGTGGGGCGTCAGTACAGTACAGTAGGGACAGAACAATGATCCAACGACTCCTGTCTCTCTTAACGGCTCTTTCTTTGCAGAGAATCAGAGATTACCAGCCCGCCCCTTTGTCAAAATTTTAAAATACCCTCTCTCTCTCTCGCTCGGATATTATGTACCGTTAATTTTACAATAATTCAAAGAAAAATACTACTTTGCTCATTTAATTTGTCCTCTTATTTTGACATTTCATATATTTAAATTTTTTTATTTAATAGTTAAAAAAGTGATATTTTAAAAATATTTTAAAATAATAAAAAAATAAAAAATAAAAAATTCAACTAATGGTAAGATGGAGTTCGCTCTGAGAAGGCAGAGTAGCACCACTCTAATTCAAATTCTGTCTCTCTGTGCCATTCCCTTTTACCTTTCTTCTTTGTTTCCCTTACAACTGCTCGGTCATTATCGTTCCCAACTTCCCTGTTGTCACTGCCATTCATCTACAAACACCTCTCTCTTTCTTTGGCATGTTGGGCTGAATTACTACAAAACATCATGGGTAGTTGTTTCAGCAAGAAGAGAGGATCTTCTTCTTTTTCTCCCTCTGTTGCTGCTGTTGCTTCAGTAGCAATGGCAGATCCAAACAAGTCTCATACCCATGGTGATACAGGATGTGGAAATAGTATTACCCACGAAGTGACAGTGGACAGTAATGAGCCAATGATGAAGCTGAAGAGGGACAAGACATTGCCGGCAACACAAGAAGATCAAAAGGTGGAAGAGGATGAAGGCGACCTAGTGAAGGAGATAAGCGTCGTCAAGAACCAGAAGAGCCATGAAGATAGAGGTAGAGGTAGAGATTCTCGAAACCCACCTCCTCAACAAGATGCTCCATTGGCACCACACGGGCTTGCCTCTACTACAGCTGCGGCTACTTGTACCACATCTTCAATTGAATCGGCAGCTGAATCGATGGTTGACAAGCTGGTTACACAAGCAGCAGCAGTAGGTGTTGGTCTAAGGGCATCGAGCTGCACGAAAGAAGAGGTGGATGCCATTCTAATTCGTTGCGGAAGGCTTAGCCAAAGCCCATCCAGCAAGGCTGCTTCCTCTTCCGCTTCTTGTGACCGTAACAGAAAGTACTCGGGTTCCAAGCGGAGCTATGACTTCGACGAAGTTGTTGCAGCTGATGATGATCAAAAGAAAGCCAATGTCATTGAGAGCAATAACTTGTGTGAGGTGGATGAAAGGAGTCAACACCGACAACGTCATCGCCAATCATCTAAGCCTTCTTCATCTTCGCAAGGAAGGAGAAGAACACCCAGCAGAGAAAGAGACAGAGACCAACAACAGCGCTCGAGCAGCAGGGAGAGACGAGTGAGTCGATCCCCTGGTCGGAGATCATCTGAGAACACCACTCCTGCTGGGACTACAGCAGGGAGTGCACCTGCTGGAGCCAACGCTATTAAGAATGGTAATAGGCAGGGAAAGATGGTCTCAGTCCCTGCTACTGTTTCATCCTTGGTGATGGATAAAAGCAACAATGGTGGTGGAGGAGGAGAATCTGCAACAGCCAGTGATGCCAAGAAGAAAAATGTTGGAAACGAGGCAGTGACGGCGGGTTTAAGGTATGCTGCATCGCCACGGTCCAAGTCCCCAGCAAGAGCAAATGTGCATGCTAAGATTTCCAATGATAATCAGCAGCTGCAGCCGTCTCTTAGCCGCAGCTCTTCAAAGAAAGGAGAGCAATCTCCTTACAGGAGAAACCCATTGAGTGAGATTAATCCAATCTCTCTCTCATATTCACAACCAATTAGCAGCAACAGCAGCAGCAGCAGCAAGGTACAGAATAAGAACAAAAAAGAAACTGAAGAACAAGGGATTGATGTCAAGGATTCCACAAATATTCTGAATCCGGTAGGCACTTGCTCCATGTAATGTATCCGTTTATGCATTTCTTGGGCTAAAATATTTGCATACCCATATTACATCATCTTGAGAAGGGCCATTATTTTTTCTTTTTTATTGAGCCAAAGTACATCATCTTGTATTCTCGAATGCAGAAACCAAGTGCTGAGATAAAAAAAACTGCTATCAACAACAGAACCGGTGTTCAAGGGGCAAACTACCAAACCAGCAGCAGAGGTACTCTGGACAACCAGGTTGTGACTGTAAATTGCATACCGAAGGAAAAGCGACAATCGACTGTGGAAGAGGGTGAAGAACCACAACTATCAATGACTAGACATGTCACCACTAAAACCGTGGTGGTCTCAGGCGCTGAAAGCCAGAACCCACAGACACCATCAACAAAAACCAGGTCCTCTAGGAGATTGCGAGACCTAGACCTGAATCCGGAGACTTTGTTGAATCCAAATCCGTCTTATGCTACGCTGTTGCTTGAAGACATCCAGCATTTCCACCAAAAGAACACCAATACAACTTCTGTTTACCTTCCACCTTGCGTCAGCAAGGCCTGCTCTATCCTGGAAGCTGTTGCTGACCTTAACTCCACTAGAAGTTCTAATCTGTCCTGTGCTTTCTCTGAGGACAGAAGAAGCCCCCCAACGCATCAATCTAACAGGACTGCCTACAATTTTTCCTTGGCTGCTAGTATTGTTGGGAACACGGTAACAGACACCAAAGAACCTTTTATAGAATCTGAGATAGCCGTTGCTGACGATGTGATGGAGCCGAGCTTTCACAAGTATGTAACGATGAGAGGAGGGGTTGTGGGGAAGATACGGAGGACCAAGAGTCCTCGGGTAGCAACAGTTTTGTTAGCGGTGGTCAACAGCATTGGGGTTTTTCTTCTTCTTCATGGGAACCCGAGTCGACTGATTCTTCAACCAGCTGCTGGACTTCAAGATTAAAGATCAGAGAGGAAGATCAAAAGATGTCACTGGGCATTGAGGGGAGTGTTTTATCTGAATCAAGCGGCAACATGGATGAAGCAAGAAAGGGATTTAGCGGGAAAAAGAGAGATTGTGATCGCCAGCAGAGTCGAGGGATTGGGCGTGGCAGGCTTGGTGGCGTCACTAGTAGAGATCTGCACTGGATTCCTGTGGTTGCAGCTGCTGCATCCACGTAAATGTTATGGATGACTTACCCCTTTGATTGTATAGAAAAGGATTTCACCAGTTTGTGTTTGTGGGTTGCATACTTTGCAACCATTTCTCGTGTTCTATTATTAATTAAACCAATATCACTGAATCAAAAGATCTATTCCTTTGTCTTTCAGTTTGTCTACTTTTTAACTTTTTTTTTCGTGTGATTCTTCCATTCGCAACAGATTTAGCCTTTTGTTGTTTTGTGCAAATTCATGCTCAAATCCAAAGATTATCGGGTGGGTATCAATAGATGCAATATCCGGGGATCAATCAAGTTCTTTTCAGTATGTTGTGTTATGCAACAAAATAAAATCTTTGATTTCTTCAGTCGGTCCTCTTAAATAGTTCAAATCTTCTATCTATTTGTGTGCCAATAACCTTATAGAAGAAGGGAATAGTAATAAATTCACTTACCCAATAAATAAAATGCAATTGTGCAAAAGCTTACACCAATATTAATGTTAATATATACATATAAATACAGATCTTTGCAAGATCATATGATCCCTAATTGCTCCTTGAATATCTATCATCTAGATACACTAAAAAGTCTCATGATCTGGTCATCAGAAAAGGTCGTGATAGATACGTAAAACAGTGCCAAATAAATGTTAACCCTGTCCCAGGGCTCAATCAACAGGAAGGCCTTTGGAAGATTCAAGGTAGGAGGTAGCCGAAGAGAAGAAGAACATATGATAAACAGCAGACTTTTTCTTTTGAAAACAAAGAATTTAATAACAAAAAAGGAAAAATAAGATAGCGATGGCGGGCATTGTCAATGAGGCCACACTAAAGTCAAAAATATTAGGTATTCACACGCTTCCAGTACTACTACAATTTCTAGAATCAATGCAGAAAATATAAATATATATTATCAAAAAAGAAAAACGCGTGGATGAAATCCATGGGGCGGAAGCTTCTATCACAGTGGCATGCTGCATGGATGAGATAAGCATGATCAGCAGCATCTCCATCAAGAGTTTAGTTTTGTTTTGAGATGATTCCTTGTCCATACCCATGATCATGATCATGTTGATGTTAGACGGCCATTTTGCCAAAAGACAAAATTAAGCATTGGTTTGGATTTAGAGATGAAATGAAATGATTTTAGATGAAAGATTGAATAAAATATTATTTCTTAATATTATTATTATTTTGAGATTTAAAAAAATTAAATGATTTATTATATTTTGTGTAAAAATTTATAACGATGAAATGAGATGACTTTCAAATCCAAACTATGCCTAATTGTTTAGTTAAGAGTAGATGAACGACTTGACTGAACCTCCACCTACAGTACCTCCACCTGATCTTTCGAATTCCAACGTTCCTCTTTCAAACTCAAGAGTTGGAAATACAAATAAAGAAGACCCAGTACTGTCTGTAATTATCAATTTATATATAAAAAGTAATGAAACTTTCGCAACTTTGGAGCGCCCACTTTGCTTTGGTGCTTGACTTGGTCCTTTGAGTTTTTCAAACAAGTGCTTGAAAAAAAATAAATGCCTAGTTTTGAATATCTGAACAGGTTTCATGCAAATCTGCATATATAAGCAAGATTTATGATTGCTTGCAAGTCATGATAAACTCCGTAGGCGCAACGTTCTCGTGACTACATATAAAGTCGCATTATTTGAAAAGCAAGAGTATCATTCTCACGTTACACGCAAATCGATTACAGATATCTATCATTTAATGCATGCTCTATTGAAAATACATCATATGGCAATGCTGTGGCGACTTAATTAATTATAAGTTGTGTTCATCTAAATTAAAAAAAAGAGAAAGGAAAAGTAATTATTGCTCATGTCTAGTTTCTAGTCGACTGCTCCTACTTTTTATTTCTTTTGGCCTACAAATTCAGAAGCAAGTGAGAACTGAGAATCCAACGTACGCGGGTAGAAAACTTCCATGAAAGCGGCACATCAACCAAGCTCCAAAAGTCAAAAGAAGGATGCTTCAGCCGTCCATGACTCTACGAATGAAACTTATTTATATATATAGCTGAAAATGACTTTGTTTATTATAATAAATTCCCTTATTAATAATACAAGACAGAGGAACGATGCATTTCATTCTTCATTAGTTATTCTTGTTCAATCTCAGTACTCGTGATCACCAAAGATTGTTCCTTCTGATCACTCAACACAAAATTTGTCGAATTAATTAAGCCATTAATCAATGGCCGATCCTCAGAAAATCCATCCTGTCCACGATGTTGAAGCACCACATGCATCGACAGCTCCGTTGGTGCCACGGGGAACGTCCAAATCCGATAGAGGCGATCCGACGGCCTTGGGGCAGCGGTACCCACCATTCCAGCGTACCATCCCGGTGACGTACTCCAAACCACCAAAGAAGAGAAGCTGCTGGTGCAAGTGCCTGTGTTGGACAGTATGCCTCCTATTGCTCCAACTGATCATCATCGGTATTATTGTCGGAATAATATTCCTTGCGTTCCAACCAAAGCTTCCCAAGTACTCTGTGGACAAAATGCAAATTACCCAATTCAATCTCAGCGGCGATGATAGCTTATATGCAGCGTTCGATGTGACGATCACTGCAAGAAACCCAAACAAGAAGATCGGGATATACTATGAGGGCGGGAGCAGCATAGGCGTGTGGTATACGGACAGAAAGCTATGCCAAGGGGCTTTGCCAAAGTTCTATCAGGGCCACCGGAACACGACGGTGCTGAACGTGCCGTTGACGGGACAGACGCAGAACGCGAGTGGGCTGCTGACCACGCTCCAACAGCTGCAGCAAGAGACGGGAAGTATTCCGCTCACTCTTAGGGTCAATCAGCCAGTGAGAATAAAGCTAGGAAAGTTGAAGCTGTTTAAGATAAAGTTCAGGGTAAGGTGCAGGCTGCAGGTGGATAGCCTTTCTGCTAATAATGCTATTACTATTCGGAACAGTAGCTGTAAGTTCAGGCTTAGGCTTTAGATCATTCTGACCATTTGATTTTCTATATATATATATATACACACACACTTCTTTCATTCTTCATTTTGTTTTATTTTTTCCCTTTTCCCTAAAAGAAGTGGAGGATGATTATATACTTAGGTTCTAATATTCTCATACACTTCTATATATATATATATATATATTTGTCCTGTAATTCTTTTTTTTTTTTGAGATTATACGTCCTGTATTCTATCCATCAGATCATTTTACTATAATATTTTCTGTCGAACTCAGTATTCATAGATTGTTAATAAGATGCAAGCTCTCTCTCTCTGTCTCTCTCAAACAAATTGCTATGAATATAATACGATCGAGTAAGAAAGAACTGGGATCTCTAATGCATAATAAAGAGAATTACAGAAAATTAATGTCCCAAAGTTTGTTGATGTTATTAAATGAACTTTCTTTTATTTGACACAAACAAGAAAAAGTAACAACCACGAAAATAACCAAAAACAAACAAGAAGAAGAAGAAAGTAAGAACCATGCATGTGGGTGTCGCTCCATTGAAGTTTTGGATCGGGACCGCTTATTATTTGACCGCTTATTTGTATTTAATTATATTTAATTATGTTTTGACATTCATCAGCCAAAACACAAAGATGTATTACTAATTCAGTCGCGAAACTTGAGATCCTGGCAACGGTTGGATAGAAGTGTTATGCCACTTTGGAAGGGAGCTGTCGTGGCATGGCTTTAGATCATGCAAGCAGCGCTCATATCACCATGTTTCACGCCTTATTACGCTCATATTTTATAGCAAACCAAGTAATTTAAGACCTAACAAGCAGGTTCAAGTTACACTTGAAACCAGAAACACCATACTTGCACAGTTTATACACACACATATATATATATATATGTAGGTATGTCCATAAAATTTTCTCTTATAAGCACATTGCGAGCCGCATGCATACAGACGAGGACATTGTAAGGCAATGCTACCCATCTTTGTCCACTCCAGATTTCCCAGTATCGATTAGTACAAGTTAGGGTGAGGGTCGCTTACATATGGAAACATTGTGCTCATAAGCTTGAGGATTAAGGGCAGGTTTGGGGGGTGGGATGAGACATAAAATTCTCATCTCATCTCATCATTACACCTTTTTCAAATCTCCATACAAAATATAATAAATAATTCAACTTTTTCAAATCCCAATTCAATTTTTTCAAATCCCAATACAATAATAATACTAAAACATAATATTTTAAACACTAAAACAAAATACAAAATTCTCATCTCACTCCCCAAACCTACCCTAAATGTGCTACAAGTTGCAACCTGTTAGAGTGAATCCATAGCTGACTCGAATGAGAACAAAGACAGACCGTTACTTTCTAACATCCATTATAGACCAACATCCATTTCTTTCCAAATCATCTTTTAGAAGACTGGAGGAAGCGCTAGAAATGTATGTTTAGTCATATATATATAGTTTACAATCAACCATGGAAGATGGTAAAAGACAACAAAACATGAAGGTGCAGGCAGGAAAAAGTCAACAAAATCCAATACTTTATATGCATGTGAGACTGTGAGTCTCCCTGCTTGCTTCTGCCCTCATGTTTGTCGTTACCAGTTCCTGTAGCTTCATAGCATTCATTTTCAGAACTAATTAAATTGCTGATAATAGATGGTGACAAGGCAAGCAGAAGCATGGAAGAGAAAGCAGATGCCAAGAAAAAAAGGAAAATAGAGAAGATAGCCATGTCAAGTTCTTGAGGTTTCTTCACAGAAGATGAAACATTAGTCTGAACAAAATGAACGTCAGTCACTGAATTCAACACAAAGGTCACCAAACAAGAACCAGAAGATTTGACAAAACTAAGGCAGAGAATAGACAATTGAAATATGCGTACCAAACCCCACAAAAACCGAAAACACAAGTATAACAGAAGCAACTGACAAAATTTCCTCTGTTACATTTTTCAGTGTGAAATATGCAACCCAATGTTCTCTTTTCTTTTTCAACCCTTTCACCTCAATGCTTTGAATATTTACCAGTTAGCACCATTTACCATTGGTAACCCGTCTTACTGTTAACCAATAAAGTTATTAGATCACTTGTAGGCATGGAAGTTCAGCACAATTTGTAACTATGATGCTTTATGCTTTAGCCATAACAGAAAATAAGAAGTCAAGAGAGATTACCTTTGCTAAACTTGAGTAAGAAGCCCACGGAGAGAACCAGCAACGCCGCGCCGCCTCCCCTATATGATGAAAGAGTGACTTTTAAGGCATATCCTTCAGTTTTTCGAGTTTTGTTAGAATACCATACATTTCTCACCTTCTCATTGTTAAATAAGTCTTCTGCAATGGCTTCCATTTGCTTTCGCTTTTTCTCAGCCATAACGGACTCAACCACTTCCTCACTCCCGTAGTCAGAATCTCTACATCAAGAAACAAAAATAAAATGATTGTCCTATGCCCATTGAATGGTCCAAACCAAACAGAATTAGAAGTAGGTTTAAGGACATTGAGTTCTTACTTGAACGGGTACTTCGAAAACGGGATTAAATTGTTGAAGCTATTCCCAGATTGGGTATTTGTCTGCAATTCCATTCCAAAAATACAAAACAAAATTAGGCATTTCATACAACCGGTTACAATATTAGAAATGAGTTGATAAGTTTTGTTGCAATTCATGGCACTCACATATTTCAATGTGAAGTCCAGCCGAAAAATTTGAGTTTAATCAGTTGTGTTACCCATCATAATGAATAAGAACCACAATCTAAGAGTTAACATATCATTTTTCTAATGCCATGTAACAAAATGAAGAGGACAGGACAAATTGGTTGTTTCCTCCAACAAGCCAAAAGTGATTGTTCTATTCAGATAGAAATATCACGGCCATTACCTTCCTGAAGTGTTTGAAATTTAGAACTCCATTGTTGGCAGTAGTATTGGCACGAGAAGGTAAGTCCATATACTGCACAACTAAATCTTGGCTGTAAATTATATCTGCATTCCCACATTCGGGCTCATCAACCTTGTCTCTTTCCACTGTCATGCCATAACTACCATCTATGCAGCTCATAACACGGGCATCCACTGATTTGGCAGCAGCATGATCCATGGATGTTTCAGCTTTGCTCACAAATTTAATGGCTTCATCATCGCAGACTGTGGCATTTGCATGAATTGATGTGGCTGTTTCCTCCTCTACGTCAGAATCTGCTACCACTGTTTCGTCTGTGGAGCAGGAAGATGAAACAAGAACTACAAAATGACAGAGATTCAGCTACATCACTTTGGTATAATAAGAAATATATAAAAGGCCACAGTAAGTGAAAACAAGTATCAATCCCTGTACTTGGGCTATGCCTTGCCTTTATTAATAAAATGATTGCGTACCCATAAAAAAGTGAAAACAAAAAGGCCATAATGCTAATTTCTGGCAAGGATTTTTGGACCTATTAAGTAAGAGCATTTTGGATTTGCCTTAATTATTGTCATTATGTAAGACAATATGCTCTCTATTTTTTTTAAATGCAAATTAACTAGCCCATTGGACGGGTTACATACATAGAAAAATCATGTGTAGAATTCCAAATGATATGTGCGCATCCTTATTAGAAGTGATCCACAAGGTACACCTATTCCGTAGTGTTACCAGTACTTACTTCGTGGTGATATCAATATGGATGGATCCATCCCTCCGGATAAAACAGCACATACTAAATCCATCTCATTTACTCTCGACAGTGAACTGAGATTTTGGAATTGATCATACTCCTCTGTTGATCCTCCAGGGACAACACAAACCATACGATCATTGTCTCCATGCTCCGTGTCCTGCAATAAATTATTCAATTGAATCATTTTAGTACATAGGCCACCCAGGACATAATAATCTTGTAAGAAACAATCACCAACTTAAAGAGATTGGATATTGAGCTGATTATGGGTATTGCATTCTTTAGCTAGTGTTTGATCAGGTCATTCATTTTTCTTTCTGATAAGTAAAACTAAATTTAAAAAAAAAATAGGTCAATGGAAACAATGAAAGAAAATAAGTGGGAAGATTGGAGATGGTACTCTTAATAAGAGTAACCCTGTCCCCTTTAGATAAATATAGCCGCTTCCAACCAACCAACCAACCAACCTTCTTCTCAACTTTCTCAATAACCCCATCCCAAATAACACCAGCCTTAAAAGGCGCCCCCAACGGAAGACCCAAGTATATCATAAGCAGACTTGCACAATATCAATATTATTACTGTTTTCTAATCTATAAACCTGACAAACTATTCAAGAATAGTTTGGAGGAAGAAAGGGTTCACATAAAAACATTTAAATCATATGGGAAAAAAAAAAAAAAAGCAAAAATCCATACACAGAGAATATGAGTTGCATACCTGGCTACTCAAACAAAATCCTTTTATAGAAACAATCTTCGCGCCACCCACTTCCAATAAGGATTGCAATCGATCCCTGAACTTGTACTGTGTGCAGATAAAAAAGGAATAAACCCGAGAAATTTCAAATGCTCTCAGCATTTTGCATTCTCTAAAAAATGAATACAACTCGTTGTAAGAAACAACTGGATTATCCATTACATCTAGCAAAGCTTTTAGTCTCATGATATAATGCTTTCATTCCATAACAGACACTTATTTCATGTGCTCACATGCACGTGTAAGTGCAAATATCCAACTAAAAATCCAGGAGATATACATTAAAATATTTATCAATAATTTCATTTTGCAACAGAACCACAAATGAGGGAATGCTTGTGTGTGCATGAGAGAAAGAATGAGATTGAAGGACTCCAAATATCACCATGTGAGTTGACCCCAACAAAAAAGTGTATCCTTCCAAACAGTTTTCACGAGATTTAGGGTCTGCAACTTTGACTGATACTCCTCCTACTGTCAGCATTGGGGCATATCTGAAAAGAAAAAAACACATTTTAATCACCTAAACCCAAGCTAGTCTCCATAAAACATCATAGAAAGCTGATTGGAGAGAAGCAAGATCAAACACAATACTTACAAACTGAAGCTAGGAATTTCAGAGCGAATTTTCTTTTCTGCAACAAACTAGATAAAATGCACAATCAGGTATGTTTCACAAGTTAGTTATGCACGTAGAATAGCACACTAGTGCCCAAAAAAACAGATAACGAATTGGTGCCTCTACATGATTCCATGAGTATTAATTACTCATGGTTCCAGATATAAATATTGAACGGACACAATTAAGTATATAATGATTATAAAGCATATTTTATGATCACTTGTACTATGTTACTTAATTGAACTAATGGTCGCATATAATCTAAAAGAGAAAGAGAAGAACCAAATGGGAAAAGTGCCAAATACATAGGAAACATCAATTCCTTCTGAGAACACCATCATCCTACTGGCAAGATCATTGAGGCAAAGTGTGCTGGAGTTTTATATAAAGACACCTTATCGCTCAGATTCTTCATTTCATCTAATTACTGTGCATACATAGGAGAATATGGCGTTGAGTTTATTGGCCAATAATCATATGAACACAAAAATGCCAGTAAAAAGCCACGCGACCCATATGCATAATTTATTTATGCCCAATACATTTGAATTGCATAAATGCTAATCCAATTATGGGTCGCATTCCAAAATCGGAACCCCATTTGAGTCCAATCATGGAGTTTATAGGCGTATCACACATATTCACTCATTCACCCATGCGCTTGAAACTGGTATAAAAAAAATTGGGGGAGGCAAAACTTAGTTGGCATTATAGATTACTGTCTACAGCACACCAATTCTTGGCACCGCAAACCCCTTGATTTAGTTTGCATTTAATGAGAAGTACTTTTTATGCATACTCCACAAAAACAAATAACTTCAAAATATAAGGTAGCAACATGATTATACCCCAGACAAGAAAGGCAGAATGTTTTATGTTAGTTTACCTCAACCCAACTATCAAGAACAATAGGTTTCTTCGATACAACGGCATCAATGATATCGTCATTCACCAGCATGAGTTGATCAACAAGCACATGGGTGCATTCTTGAGTCAGACTCTGAGTAACACGAGCTCCTGTAAAGAAAGCAGGATATTAATCATAAAACGCATGTACAATATTATCAAAAGAAGACATCCCTTTGTAAGCAGGAGATAGAACCATTCAACAAGAGTCAGATGCAGCCTTGAGAAAAACCTATGATGTTTCCAGATATATTAATATTAGGGAAAAAATATTATAAAAAGATGATAAAGGGTCCGACAAACTTCAATTTAGAGAGGTCATTGAGATGTTCTATGTTGGAACAATAATGTTAAGTACAACATCCCGGTTATCCTACATTTCTAAATTGGGAATTACTTGAATAACTGCTCGCAATGGTTAGGTGTGCAAACAGCTTATTGGATTCCCCCCCCCCCCCACCCAGGCACAAAAAAACAAAAATCTGGATGCATATTAAGACCCATAATTCCTTGCAAATAATAACGGCCAAATATTTTTAATCTTCATAATAAATCCAAAATAATAACATCAGTGAACAATTATTCAAGTAATTGACATGCAGGATAACTGAGGCATTACATTCGCCCCACCAACAGTATTCATAGCACATGGAGAAAGGCATTTGATCATGTAGTGACATCATAGTTACTGCCTCATATTCCCTCTACACCCGAACCATATAAGACAGAGGTGATAGCTGCTCTAACAAAGGGAAGGTGAAACTGTACCCTATCTGACTCAATTTGTTGATGGCAAAAAGTAAACCTATAAACGAGAAAGCATTTCATTTCTACTCTTTTTTTCCCTTTCTTGCAATGTGAATAGAAGTAATGACTTTTTTTATACAAGTAATGTCAATAAAAGTCATGATATCATGTAAGGAATAACATATTCAAACAAAATATACTTAGATTTTTTTTTTTTATAAGTAAATATACTTGGACATTTTAGATCAAATTACCATGAGATACTTTACAACATTAAAGCAAGCTCGTATCCCTTGTCAGCTAAGAAGTGCTTCTCACTTACCAATTGATGAAATTTTGTCTTGAAGGGGTTGATTCGAAAGGAAGGACTCCAAGCACACAAAAAATATGATTGGGACGAAAGAAAACCTGCTTAGAGTAAAATTACAGAGGAATGACTACAGAGTAGGCCACACCGGTGCACTACATAGCATCAAGTTATAATCTAGATATTTTTCTCCAGACAGACATTACATAAGTAACATAGAGATAGACATGATGCAGTTCTCGAAGATTTCAATAAGTGAAAAGATTCCACAAAATGTACAATTGCAGTAGCTAACTAGGAAGAATTAACTTACCTGTAGTTTGCATTACCAGTTCCAAAACGCACCAGGTCCCCATCTCCTAAAGTTGCTTCCTTGTTTGGGAGCTCATGAACTTTTTCCGTTTGCCCAAGATTCTTGTCAATAATTGTTCCATACTTGGAGCAATCTCTAATCCGGACTTTGGACAAAATACTAGAAGTCATGGCATCAACAACTATTTCTGCATGGATCCGAGATACGCCTTTGTCTTTGGTAATAATTACTTCACAACCTGCAACAAGGAAGACATGATTTTGGATAGTATGAGTCAGATGTTAAAAGAGAGAACGAGACTTGGAAAGATAACTATAATCTAGAAAAAAAAAATTTTTTGATAGGTATAATGTAGGAAACAATTAAAACTAATGCATACAAGGAAAACATAATTTTGGATAGTATGATTCGGATGTGAAAACTAATTTTTTTTTTTTTTTCATTACCTTGACTGGGAATAGCTTGGTCACTGCCAAGAAAATGTTGACAATGGCTATGGTCGATGAAAAATATGGCAGATATAGATCAATTTATGAGACAGCATGCTTTTGAGTGGTATTTAGACATCTGGGCGTCAGGCATACAATTTAAGAACATTTTTGTAGTTAACAGACCTTAACATTACAGTTTCGCCAAGGTATGTTATCTTTATTGAAATATATACAAATTTCAGATATATGGAAATCTATTACAGGTCAAGTTCTAGAATACCTTTGCGACCTACTTTGTAGGTTCCTGAAGCAAAGATATAGTACTTATCTTCCCCTGTCATACAAATCAGACTAAGTTAGACATCAATATAAACCAGATCCTAGCCAATAGAACAACATATGAGTACTATATATAGAAGACATAGAATCCATCAAAGTGTATAAAGCAGTGAAATAAGCGATAACAATGCAAACTTTTGTACTCAATGTTATCTAAAACCAAATAATGCCAAATATGTAGATTATAGAAAACCATGAATTGAGTCAGTCTCCATAAGTCAGTGCCTCCACATTTTAAAACAAGCCTGACGCAGAAAAAGTAGCCACGGCAAAATCTACTTTCGCCAGAACAATTTTTATCCCACATCAGAAGTACCCCCATCAGTACTGATAATGGCATCAAGAGAAAACCAATCCACAAAAGGTGTATAAAACACTCCTACTAATCTTCTCTGTCATCCCTCCAGTCTCACGTCTAGTGACAGAAAGTATCCTCTTTCTAATCACAAAATACACACTCTTCTTTACAGCCATTGCCTTTAAAAAAAGAATACCACCCTTTCCTCCGCTAGCCCACGTGTTTCCTGTCGCAGTGTCGCTGACATAAACCCAAAGCATGTTTCCAAAAACCTTCAATAAGGTCATCCAGAAACAAGTAAATAAACGCTGTTTCTAAGATGCGAAACGAAACCTACCTGAGAGAGGATCGACGGGAAAAAGGCCCCAAACCATACTTCGTTGAAACTGCTTCTTCCACCGCTAGTGGAATTGAATCACCGCGAGCAAGAGAGCTTGGAAAGCCAACGTACGTCTTTCCTGCACGAACTCAACAAGACAGCTTATACGGCTCCGTTGGGCTTGCAGTTTAATTTATTGGGTCCGGCCCGCTCTACGTTCCCCCCGGTTTTTTGCATATAATCCATAATTCGTTATCCTCTTTTAGAAAAAGTAAATGTTTTTTTAAAAACCAATTATTGATCCACCTACCACATTGTTAATATCAAGAGAAATAATTGAATTATGTTACGTACATTTATTTTTATATAATTTTTATATATTTTATTAATAAAATAGACTAAAATAATTATTTTATATTAAAAAAATATCGCGGCCAATCATATTAATAGAATGTATAAAAAATACGCAAAAGTTATTACATATAAAAAATTTTATGAAAAAATTAATTTTTTTAATAATAGACTTCAATCTTTCTTACGATGCTTAGACAAAGATTAGTCAAGCGAAAATAAAAGCACTCCTATCTATAGATAGAATAAAAGTTAATTTGGTTGAATAAATAAATAATCCTTGACTAATTAAAAGTTCATGTGTACCTTGCGCCGTAGATTTGATCAAAATATCCCATGAAATTGAGACAATTATATATCTATTAATTATTAAGAGCTTGGGTGTTCGTTCATTCGGGGTTCTTCATTGGCTAATTAAGCGGGAGATGAAGAAAGATTCTCTTGTTTTAACATAATTTCGTGATTACCAAGTCTTCTAGCTAGACAGACTAATGATAACGTAATATTGCCCATGCTTCGCTCGCAAGGAAAGCCCACTGATCATGCAAATATCGTGGCTGTAATCGACATATCTGTAATACTTGGTTGGCTGAGATTGAAAGAAAATATGTGGATCAAATCTTAGTACGGAAACGGAAATACATATACAGTTAAAGGCCTCGGCTACGCATACGAGCGAGGCACGGCTGAAGTTTGAAGAACTGCTGAACAAGGAAATAAAGAGACTTTTTAACGTAGTTAAGAACCTAAGAAAGCATCCACCTTAGCATTCGTTCCCCTAGACAAAAACTTCATGCAAATGGGTGGATTAACACCAGCCAAAGCGAGTATTGAGCTTGGCAGAGTCCAAATTCCATCACCACAAATCAACCCAGACGCTACTGCTGGTCCAAATGCATCGGCCTTTGCCTTGTTTACCTTCCCCCACACAAATAGGATCAAGCTCCCTACACACATGTCAATGGCAAAGTATGATCCAAGATAAAAGGGTATTGCCATTGCCATGGGAAGTGGAATAAACCCAGCCTTCTTCTTTCCAACTAAATCCCTGATCCCGTTGATTACTATGGCTGCAAAAAAGAAAACATAACAAAGTGTGAGGCAATGCTTCGGCAAAGCCGAGAACCCCTCAACCCCTAGGATTGACATATTGCGGTAAACGAGCGCATAAGGAGCCGGGTACTGTGAACCAGGAACTCCAAGATCATTGAATGCCTTGTAGAAGAGCCAAAAGACACAAGGAGAGATAACGCAACCCATTGCGGTTCCAATAATTTGACTCACGAACATGGACCTGGGTGAAGCCAACGTCATATAGCCTGTCTTAAAGTCCTGCGTCAAATCAGATGCTGTGGATACAATGTTCATCATGACTCCACATGCTGCCAAACCTGCAAGAACCCCACCATGAGAGGCCCCTGCCCATGCCCCAATCGTAAATATGGCAAGCTTTCCATACGTGGATGCTAATGACCAATCTGTCAGCCCGCAACCATAAGCATTACAAAAGGCTAGTGTTGGCGCTATTATGTAAATTACCACAATATAGTACCACTTGAGCTGGCTAAAGATGTGCGGAAGTGTGACAACAGATATAATTGCTATGGTGACATAACCGGCAACAGCAAGCCATGTTGGAATCTGGTCCTTGAGAAATAGTGCTGTCCGACGTTGGTCATCATAAGACAGAGATGGAGGCAATTCAGGGGGGGATCGACCTGATAAGGGAATAACTGTGCCCGGGTCTTTGTTTGATAGTTGGCGATACAAACCATATAAAGTGTGACTGAGGACCTTAAAAAAGTTATAGAGGCCATCACCAAGGATCATGGCTATAGCTATGAACACCTACGACAAAAGGAAAGAAGCAGAAGTTCATAAATTATAAACCTTTCAAGTTCAACAGTACCTTAGGGTTTTGAGCATGAAAAGATGAGTTACCCTGTAACCTTGAAGGCCATGTAGGCTGCTTGGGCTAAGCTCTGCAGAGTACCAAGAGCCCTTCCTTGCATCTATCAGTGGCCACATAATACCCCATGAAAGAACGGCTCCAACAAGAAGAGATATGTTGATTAGATATGGACAGATCATTCCAACGCCAACATAAGTAGCTGAAAAATCAAAGTAAAACCTGGTTTTTTGCCCAGTAACCACAAGTCTTTAGCATATATTTGAACACCTTGTTGATCAGTAACCAACGATCTAGCTAAATAAAGATAGCTAATTGCTGATATTTATAATTCAAAAGAGAAGGTTGGATGGGGTGCTGACTCGGCAGTAGAAACAATTTACCACATATTTAAAATAAACAACTATAATTAAATATCCTTGCTCTAGATTTATTCAAAATATAACTATAAAAAATAGATTTATATTAAATATATATGCATTAAGGGTGAGTTATGTACCTGTTATCAAAGGCTTTGAGACCAAATGTCGGGAAGTTGGCAAATCCACAGCCATCACCTGCAGTAAAAAACCATTGGAAGAAGCCCCAAAGAAAGCTAAAGGAGAAGAACTTCCCCAATGCTCTCACTTGTTTCCTGTTAAGAAAGGATCATAGAAAAATTATGAGAACCAAAGATAAAATGTGTCAGTGATCCTAATAAGGAAAGTGCATTGTGTAGAAGGGTCAAGGCCTCACTTTGCTAGCTTGGCACCCTGTGGAGTGTGGAAGCTGTTGATAAGGTGGGCAGTTGCGGTACCACTTGGATATATCAACTTGAAGTCTATAATCATAATCTGTACCAAATCACACGTGAGTGTATTAAAAAAACAATATGGACATTTTTCGATAAATCAAAAAACATAAATGGACATAAGATTTAGAAGTTGGAAAGAAGAGATTGATTGAATGTTAATGTTGTTTTATTCCACATATTCACTGTTCCACATGCATTGCACCAGTCACCCCCTACCACATATAAGAATGTCAAAATTTTATGGAGTTTTCCGTTTTGTTCACTAAAAACCTTACTGGGTAGATGACGAGAGGTGAAATATACAATAAATTGGCCACAATCATATATAGTATACATACATTAATGGCGCATACGTATGTACTCTGTACGCCACCAAAAAAAAAAAAAAAAATTGTGAAAGTCTATATGTACTTGAAGAATCTGTACATAGATGAAGAGAAGTTTATGTCGTAGACTGTATATAGGTCAACAAAGGGCCCTTGACAAGCGTTGGGGTTGTTAGTATGTTACCTTTCGAAGAGGCACCACTGAAAACAGACCGAGAAAGCTAACAACAAAAAGAAACCCAATCATCCATCCCAATGTTGGATTCTTAATATTTTGTGCATTGTTAGCCTCTGTAGATTGTTTGGCAACAACTTCACTCATTCCAAAGAGGTAACTGCCAAAGCCACCTGCTCAATCAAACAAAAGATAAGATATACAACAATATGACATTGGAAAAATATTTAAGAGGTTGACAGGTGCCTGCTAATTTGATTCGTTTTGTAAAATTTTAACATAAACTCCTTTATCACTTATTTTTTAATTATCTCCTTATCTATTTTGGCAAATGAATATTTCATTTTGAGTCAAAGTTTATAATAGGTATGTGCTAGCATCATATGGTATTAATTATGGTGGTAAAGGAGTGCATAAAAAAAAAAAAAAGTGTGCAAATAATGCCATCAAATACGCAAAAATCCTAGAATGTGACAGTCATAGGGCAAGAGCTTATGTATATGACATAAGAGGGCAATTATATATGGATCTTTTGGGGGGTTGTTTTTATTGTTCATTCTTCTTTGAAAACAATTATAGTTCTCTTTTGGGTTGTTTTTATACATCATACTTCTTTGACAATAATTCTAGCTCTTGGATGTTAGGTTTATATGTGTATAATAAAAGAGGGGAGGCAAGAAAACATATGGCCAGTTTGTTAGTAGAAAAGGAATATCAAATGTGCTGGTCCTCTCATTCCATCACACTATGATGCACTTGACATCCATTGTCTTATTAGGTAAAAATAAGCTGCAACACGTTGCTGGACACACCACGAGGTCCAAAATAGTTTGAACATGTAACAGGGATATGGAGATGTAATAGTTTATACATGTAAAACAATTTTTTTATATATATATATATTGAAACATATAAAACAATTTGATGGATACTCTAGAGAACGAAAGTAGGGACAGTTGTCTTTGGCAGTAACCTTCGCCAGGAACAGATCAACAATCTTAGAGGGCCAAAATGAAGATGAGAGATGAAATTAAGATTGATAGGATCATGGAGAAGTTGAGAGAAAGTGAAAAAGACATGTTTAGATCCTTAATAATTTCTGTTTGAAATCTAAAGAGTATAATGACAAACAAACAAAAAAAAAAAGGACGAAAGAAGATTTGTATGAATGACAATAACTGTTATCAGGCTTCGGTATGCGTCACTTTCCAAGCCCAGAAGTCCGATAGAAAATAAATAACTTCATGGTCAAAGAAAGTGGGATAGCCGCAACTGTGTTAATATTTGACTTGAAATTTAAAACGAAGAATATAGTTCTCCGCCCCGTCAAATAAAAGATGCAGTCACATCATACGGCGAAAAGAAGACAATCGACTTGTAAAAGCAACGAATCGTCAGGTCAATTTGGATACATATTTCGGAGGATAGAGTCCCGAAAAAAGACCCAGAAGGGAGGGATCAATAGGACAGGCCAATAAAGGACTCTTATGAAAACTGAAAACCCCTACCTACCACAACCACAACCAAAAAAGAGAGATCTGTTATAATAAATGCTATGCAAATGGATATTATCTATCCTTATCTCTATCATTTGAATATGAGACACGATTACATTTGGTTTCAGTTTCAAATACATCATCTCCAGACTTCTTGTTGATTTTTTGGTAAGTGACTTGTTGATGATGACTCTGATTGACTTGGTTTCCGGATGCTCTGTTTGAGTTTGAATAACAATAGCATATCTTTGGAGCAGTTGTTGGTGGACTGCTGTGGCACTGCATCATGATTGTTTGGTGGACTGCTGTCTCCACAGTCCACACCCACCCATCACAACCACAACCAAAAAAAAGAGAGAGGGAGAAGAAGAAAAGGAAAAGAACGCCTCGTGCAAACGTCTCGACAAATTGGTCCGCCAACTTGGGAGTTCACACGTAACAAATTAACTTATATCAAATTAGATGCACATAGATTTATCTTTGATCAGCGTTTTGCAAATTAGATTTCAACCCCTAATTCTTAAAGAAAACATCCCTCACGTCACCCCAGATTCTGTGACACTCTCTAGGAGAACCGTGAAATGGAATTTCAGTTCTGTAGCTTCAACCAACGCCAAAGCGTGACATCGACAAAAATCAACCCAATAGTAATAAACGCATCACGGAAGCCAAAAAGCAATGAAACGAAAAGAGATGCACATACCGCTGAAAGCAATGCCGGAGGAGGCAACAACGCAGGTCTGTATAACGGTGTTCTCTTGCCTGGTGAAAGGTTGCCTCAGCATCCCGGACTTCTCTAGCAACTTGGTCCAAGTCTTGACGAAGAAGAAGCCCAGCAGCCCCGCAGACACGTTGAGGGATGGTATAATCCCAGTGGTCAGGTTGAGCTTCATCACGATGAAGGTGAAGAGAACCCCTAACACGAAGCTCACCACAAAGGCCCTCAACGTCAGCTGCTTTTGCCATGGAGGCACCTCCATGCTCGAGAATATTTTCTCAACAGACAATAGTTCCTTGTCCTCGGCAGCTGCTTCTCCTTGTGCGGAAACGGTGAGGGCATCGGTATTGGAAGTAATCTGATCCTTCTTTTGCTCGCCTCTGGTCCCCATCATTCCAGATATGCCGATCTTCGTTTCGAATATCGGCGCTTCTTCTGCGGTCACTCTCCCCCTGGCTCAGGTCACGGCTCGCTCTATTTCTCAAAGCGTGAAAGGTATCCTTTATATTTACATTTAATGCAGTGCCGTGGGAAACTCCACTAAGCGATAATCAAGGGCAGGGCCGTTAGTTTTGGAATGCTTTTCTTTCTTGTTTATTAGGGAAGGGAAAAATACCACACGGGCGCCACCGTTGACAATCTTCAACCGATTTAATAAATTAACCAAAAGATTTTGTGCTTATTTTTTATAATGTAAATGATTGTCAATATATAAATAAAAGTGATTGTATATAATATAATTTATAAATTAATTGGTTTTATTCTCTCAAGAAAGAAGTACTTATTTAGTTATGTAATTTAGATAAGAAGGGATGAGATATTTTTTAAATAATTAAATAAAATATTATTTTTATTTTTTATTCATTATATCTTATGTAAAAATTTAAAAAAATTATAATAATTATATAAAATAAGATAAAATAGTTTAATTTTATATAACAAACCAACCCTTAACCAATTGCAATTTTTCAGAAAAGAATATTAGGTCAATTGGTATCACGTGTGGCAGATTCGTTACCATAATTGCAGCCTCGAATAGTTGGAATTGTTGTTATTATTATTATTATTATTATTTATTGCTATTTTTATATTTCCATCGAAAGAGTAACTAATAGCTGAAACGATTTTATGCTGTCAAGACTCAAAATCCTTCAGTCGTGACAACTTTGATCTCACACGAGAACTTGCTCCCAATTCTACATCGGCAGAAAAGTCATACAGATGGTTGGGCAGTCAGCCTTGGCTTTTACTTTAGTAATAGCTGAGGCTGTAAACGAGAGTTATTAGCAGGAAAGCTGTAATGCCAGCTTAGCCTTACCAATCAAAACTAATTAATGGATTAATAATCGTATGAACTGAATTTTTATTTGTTTATAAATAAATAGAAAACGCCACCGGTGAACAAATAATATTTAGTATGAAGAAGTTATAACGGCAAATCAGCATAGCACTCCTAATGTTATTGTAAAATGCATTTTTCTTTAAAATATAAAAGAGGATAGCTATCTTATCTATTTTATTTTTATTTTATATTTAGTTACAGTAAAGTAAATCTTCTACATGTAGAGATAACTATTCATTCATTTAAATAATTTTTTATTATTTCTCTCATTTCATCATCTTTCCTTTTTATCTTATTTTCATTTTAACCATTTTATTACTTGTGTACAAACCCCAATCTCTTAGAGCATTGCATTTGCAATGCAAAACTCAAATGACTAATAAAACATGAAAACGGGTTGCATTGGATTATTCAAGTGTAAAACCAAATGACTCTTAACTCCAGTGATTCAACTCCTTTAGTTCAACTAAATGTTTGTTTAATATTTTTTTCCTCTCTCTCTTCCCTCGATTTTTTCAATGTGAAGTAGTTGTTTTCCCAGTCCAACCTTTATACAAAGTGCATCAAGTCCAGTAGAACAAGTATTGACATAGAACGGAAAAATTAATATTGTAAAATATTAATATTTTCATGTAGATCTTAATTTAGAAAAATAAATAAATTAATAGAACAAAAAAATTGGAAAAAAAAATATTATTAAATTTATAGTATTTTATTATTATTTTAACTAATAGATGGATAATCCAATGTAAAAATAAATTTTGAGTGAAATAGCTAAATGTAAAATCATGTCATATTATACAAATTTTACATTTGCATATGCACAATCCAATACTAATGTTCTTATCTCTCATCTACTCTCTAGTACTCCATTATAGTACATTCAACTTTTATGCATGAAGAAGTTTTGATATTGTTAATAATAATATGTTTTTATCGTTTTACTTTTTCTTTTAAGTAATTTAAAATATTACGTTATACGTAAAGAAATATTGTAAATATCAAAATATATGATGTATAGAATAATATTTAAAATATACGTTGTGTAGAAAATATAATATTTGTAATAAATAAAAAAATATTAAAAATATAATACTTAAATGATATAAAAAAAAAAAGATAAATTGATGTATAACGTATTATAAAAGTTAATATATATAATAAAAAAATGAATTTTAATAATATATTTTTAAAAATAGGATAAAGAAGCCATTAAAATCCTCTTAAATATGGAAAAAAATAACCAAGCAGGCAGCAAGTGCTTAGCACTTTGCAGTCTCTTGCTCTAACGCGTATGGTTGAAGACACCAACCAGAAATTATGAACTAATAAATAGGCTTTTTTGCTATAAAACAAACTACGAAATTCCCACAAATATATTCCATTATTTCTTTTTCTGTTGTTTTCTTCTCTTTTATAGAACAGTTCAGAAACTTCAACAAAAGCTTATAGAAGACAATCTGGAGAACTAACTGCAACTCGAAATAAAACAAAGACTCGGCACAAAAATCACCAAACAACAACATCCATATTGTGAATGCGCTCCAGAGTAACAAAAGAAAAGAGGATACAAAGTTCTAGTAATGACATGTAAACCGTCCTCTTGTGTAAAGGAGTTTTCTAACGGTTTGCCTTGGCAACTCTCTCAATCTCGTCCTTCTTCTTGATGGCATAACTGAGATACATCAGTGGATACCATTAGTGATTACTAAAAAATAAATATGGCAAGGAACATCATAGAAGCAACAAAATCAAACCTATTCTGTTAACACTACAAACTAAAATTTCAAGCAAAATATTACTAGATGTATGGGTGAAGTGCAGAAAATCGAGGCTGCAGTTACCTGTTTGATGAACCCTTTGCAGCGTTAATAAGCTCATCAGCCAAACATTCTGCTATAGTTTTGATGTTCCTAAAAGCAGATTCCCTCGCTCCAGTTGTAATGAGATAAATAGCTTGATTAACACGTCGCAGTGGAGAAATATCCACAGCCTGACGCCTGACAACTCCTGCAGAGCCAATACGTGTAGCATCTTCCCTTGGCCCACTGTCGTAACAATATGAAAGAGTAAATATAAATATGATTCAACCATGAAAGGTTACACTTGAGAGACCCATACAAATTGATACTTTCTCATTTGTATACCTATTGACCACAGCATCAACTATAACTTGGATGGGATTTAGGTCTGTCAACAAGTGAATGATTTCCATTGCATGCTTTATAATCCTCACGGCCATCAACTTTTTCCCATTATTTCGACCATGCATCATCAGAGAGTTTGTAAGTCTCTCCACAATTGGGCACTGAGCCTTACGAAAACGCTTGACCGAGTACCTTCCAGCTGTATGTGGGACAAAGGTTGCATGCTTGGCTGGAACAACACCTATGTAATCACTCAAAGATATGTCGCTAACCTACAGAGCATATTAAACATGTCATCAAAATTTAGGCAATATGATTCAGATGAGCAATTCTAATTATGAATGACGTCACTATTTTGCAATAAGTTGGCCATGTGACTGATGTAAGAACAAATTTGTTAACTTGTCTGTAACAAATTTTGATACAACCAGAAGGAAACAACATCCTTTTTTGTTTCTTTTACAAGTAAGAAGAATCTATTAAACCACATAATTAGGCAAGGCCCAAGTACACAGGAAGTATACAGGAGATGAACCTAATTACAAGCTGAGCGCTGTGAAAAACAGAAACAACATCCAAATTGACAGGCAACCTAGATAAAATTGAAACTTCAAAAACCTCGGAGGAAAATACCCTACTTGTTTCCCTCTTTTCTCTAGCAAATACTTCAATGAGAAGAGAAGAACATGGGTTTTAGAATGTCATGCTTCAGGCAGAGTGGATAAGTATGCCCCTAAAAGTATCACGATACATATCCATCTGCCAAATTTTCAATCATAATAGTTCTCCTGAGGGCTCCATCATGAATTATGAAAGAAAAATTTTCATAAAAATGGCAGGTTTTTGTATCTCATAATGGAAAGAAATGGTACAAGGAAAGATTTATCAAGTATTGACTCCTTAATCAAAGATCCTTAACTCTTTACGGGAGCTGATGGCAAAGAGAGAAAAGGTACTCTTTTATTAGTAATCAGTTTTATTGAAAAGCGCAAAAGGTGCAACCGAGGGACACATGATGTATACAAGAGACAAGAAAGAAGCTATGCTTATAAAATAAAACTAATATAAGAAGCTCAAAACTTCATGATATTGAAGTCTCAACACCCATATACCTTGGTAGATTTGGTCAAAAACTAGAAAATAAAGAGAAAAAGCAGTCTCTCTTAAGTGGAATATATTATATTGAATCACAGGACTGCATTGGTTATAAGTAATCTCCAAATACAACAGATTGAAACGTCGCTCCTTACATATTTCATTCATGAACCTTTTGAAACTGCAGAGGCATTAGATTTCACCAACTACACTCACTTCAGTTGTCAGTGGAAGTTTTTTGCAATTACAAGTCTAGTTTCGCTAGGTTTGCCGTACATTGTCCTCTGTTTTGGACTTATTTGGAACAGAATAAAAAAAAATGTATACGTAGTTCATACAACAGTAAAAAAAAATATAAGACATGAACCACATATACAGACAACAACGGAAGTGGAGATTTTTTACAAAGTGTAAGAGGTTTGAAGTTTTTTCATATTCCAGTTGCCTCTGAGCAACCAAAGTAGGCTCAAAATTAATAAATAGGGAAAGCAGAATCTATTAGAAAAAATAGACTGGCAGACTAATCTGGGAATGTAAGAAGGGTAGTATTGAAAAAAAATCAACATTAAAACCAAAAATATAAAGGAAGAAGGGAAAAACCTGAACGTCCTCAAAGGTCCAGCGATTGAAGAGCTTGACTTCGTTGGAAAGCAGGGTTGGATCCTGAGGAGTAACCACCGCACTTTCCATTCTTGTGCCTTCAATACACGTCAAAATACAGCCTAGAATTCAGAAACAGCTTCGTAGATATATCTCACAGAAGCAAATAATAGAGAAACACCGAACCTCACCTTTCTGTGCGAGAGAGAAAGAGTGACAGTTTCACAGCAGCCGGCGGCAGGGAATGGGAAAGAGACTGCAGTATGCGAAGAAACCCTAATTGTTTTTCGGCTAAAACCCACGCCTAACAAAGATCGACAGCCGGGGTCCTGCTCAGCCCGGCCCAAGAAGAATAATAATTTCGTTTTCTAATATTTCTCCTCAAAATTCAATTACGCCATGTTTAATTCTTGTTAATAATAGTGAAATATTTTAAGTAAAAATATTTATATGATTTAAAAAAAAAAACAGAAAAAATTAAATAAATGTATCATAAAATTAAAAAATTAATTAAATATTATTTTTATTTTGAAGTTTGTAAAATTGTATTGATTTTTATGCTTGAATAATAATTAAGAAATAATTAGATAAAAAAATTAAAAATTTTGAAATTAAAAAATATTTTGTGCTTGAGTGATTTTTGTAAGTGAAATTATGATAAATTTTGAGAATCCTGGTAATACCCAACAATGCCTTTAATCATTTACAAACATAAGATGCCTCTAATTAGATGAATTATTTGGTAATCCCACTATATGGTCAAGGATGTCATATTATAAAAATTTTTGTTTGTATAAAAATCTCAATGATATTAGATTTGATGATAGAATGAAAATACCAAGTCGTCCATGTCTTAAAAATATATAATAACTTTGTTTTCGATTTTAAGAATCCTTGCAAGCAAAATATAAGGTCAAAATATACATTGAGTTTATGCATGTCCTTTTAAGGAAAAAATGTGGGTCTATTGAAATTAGACATGATAAATGAATAATATATATTTCATATCAGAATAATATATATAAGGTCATATATTTTACACGAGTAATGCTAGATACAATTTAATATGTACAAGCCTTGCATACTCATTTTGAAAAAAAGTGAGTCCTATCATTAAAAAAAAATATATTTTTTAATGAGAATTACAGATTTAGTCACTTTTTTAAAAGAGAATTCACAAAACTTACCCACTATAACTAAAAATATCATCTCACATTTCATCCATTAAAAGCTTCCCAAAGCAGCAGGTTAGGAGAGAAGGCCTCTATCCGAAAATGGAAGGTCCTCAATTGAATCAAACAGATTATAAACTCTTGAGATATTGGGGTAAACATTTTGATTTGAATGCCTACGAATCTTTGAAAGGTTAAAAATGAGTTGACAACTGAATATCCATGGATGCATGACCCTCAGGGCCTCAAGTTAAGAAGTAGAATGACAACCAACGGAATGCCATAGAAAGGCTGCATTAATTCATCGTTTCATACAAAAGCATCACTGGTTCGCTACATTAAAAATTCCAAACCGATAATTAAAAAGGAGCAATGGTATCAAGTAGCGAGCCAATTAACACACTTGCAATCACAACCTTAAACAATGCCCAGAAAAAAACAAAGCATTATAAATGTATTTGACATTTGCAGCAATCAAATTATTACAACCACCTTGCAAATGCCTCCTGCCAAACTCAAAAGATTAGCCCCGCTTAAACATCTCAACAAGAATCTCCACAGCAACTTTGAGGACATCACGGCGTACTCCAATGTTGGAATAATAACGATCGGAATAATAACGAGCGGCATAATACATGCTAAAACCAACCACTGTCAAGCCGCTAAAACTGGTAGTGAGATATGGTACTGGATTAGAAATTACAGCCTTAGCAGCAGCTCGAAAGGATGACGCCTGTCCACTTCCTCCCACGCTCATGCTACTGAACACAACCAAACTTGTTTGCAATATATGGCAAAGTCTTCGCAGTTTTTCTTGGAAACATCATAGGAACCAAAGCCATTCTGAAGGAGATATTTAGCACGGTAAATAACATCTTCTGGTGGATCAGATGGAGCAAGAGTGCAGGTACCTCCACGAACTTTGGCAAAAAAGAATGCTCGTGTGACACCATACTCAAAAAGGTACAGATTTCCACCCGAAAGAAAACAATCTATACAAGAAGTAATGACTCCATTGAGTTTCGATTGATCTCCACAGCTTGAGCAAGGAATGTCCATGGGATGATAGGAAGGTGCTGAGCTCACAATGATGCGGTCTATCACAGTTCCTGTTCCAATCTCCTGGCCGCCTGGACCACTAGTAAAGTGGATAACATTTCCCTCGCCGACATATATCCCTGTTATTACAGGGTACAAAAAATTAAAAAAAAAAAAACAATAGAGAACGAAGAAAATGAAAACATGAAATAGGGGGAAAAAGTCCATCACCGCATGTCAATTATGGGCACCAGAAGTTATCACAAAAGTATATTGCATCATTTTTTTCGAGTTTTCACGACTCTACAACCTCTACATTCTCAGCCATTGTCAATCAATGGACATGTTTCCCTACACTTTTTTTTTCACAAGTTCAATTTCCCCTACACACCTATTTGGATATAAAAAAACAAATATGCACTGCTTGACAGAGACATAATTCTTCAATAGAGTGAGTGGGGGGGGAGGGGGAGATCATGGCTTAAATTCAAGGTCTATCATCACAGGAGTGGGAAAGGGAGAAACAAAGATAAAGATTTGAAATGTAATAAACATGGTATAGCCTTCTTGTTGTGAAGAGTCAATTCTGCAGATATTAAGTCCAACTTTGAAAAACGGTTAATGCTGGAAAATCAAAATTCTTAAGAAGGTAAATCGTTAGCTATTTTAATAAGATTTCGCTGCATAGTCATAGCAACTGCAAACAAATATAGAAACGCATCCCCAATGCTTTAAACATATATTTAGTAGAACCATTAATGTATAACAAAGGGAAATTAAGATATAAATAAGAGGACGGCGTTTGTTTTGCTTCTCCACTCGAAAAATTTGTCTTATTGTTCTCTCCAGAAACAGATCATGAGGCATGGTTCCCAGAATTGTAATTACAGTGAGATAAGCTGATTAAACAGTAACTCTTTTAAAGATGAATAATTAGCACAACAATATCCATGAAATGCATAAGTAATAAACAAAATGTAGACTTCATAAACTTGAAAAAAGAGAAGGAAAATAAAAGGGGGAAGAAGGCGTGACCATGGTGGGCGTAGATATAGGCGTGCCTCCAAGAGTAGATGTGATCCCCCGGTTTCAAATTCTCCCTCTCGATCTTGTTCGACAGCACTCCCATCTCCTTCGATTCGATCTGTGAGAGAGAGAGAGAGAGAGAGAGGATGGGGGATTCTAGAAGGCGACGGGGATGCAACTCCTCGAATGCAGTAGCTTGCTTGGCCTCTACGCATTCGTTTTTAAACAAAAAAAAGGTTGTAACACCCTCTTCAATTCTTTCGTTTTCATCGGATCACATATGATAATGATGCGTCTGTGTTAAGACTTCTAATTATATTTTGGTTCCCCCTCCCCCCAAAAAAAAATTATTTGGGTAGTACTAGTGTGCCCGGTTTTACTTTTTTTTCTTTTTTCTGTTTCTCTTTACTTTTTAAATTTGTACTAGTGAAATTTGTACTAGTGAGCCGTCCAATAGTATAAATTTTTCTCTTTTTTTTTAACATATTTAAATATTTCTAAAAAATATAAAAAAAAATATCAATACACTAATAATCACTTCTTTAATCAGTAAGGAAAACAAAAAAATTAAATATATAGGCAGTCAAAATGACACAGCTCAGTAGTATTATTCATCATATTTTGGTGTGGAATGCTCCTCCCCTATCTCTCTCTAAAAATTTCCAATTCTTACTTTTGTCGGAAGAGGTTTCTTTTACTTAGTTTTATTTTACTTTCTTCAAGGTCGAAAAATACAGATTTATAACTTTCCGGCAACATCCAAGAGACACGCACGACACAAACAAATTCTCAGGTCGAAAATCGTTCAGAGAAAAGTGATGGTTTTACGAAAATCACTGTGTGTGGTCCTTACGCGCCACCCATTCTGGTATTTTTTCTTGACTCACGCGCCAGATCACCGGACTCACCACCACCAGACATTTCAGATCCGACCTTTGTGGCTTAAAAGAGATAAGTGTGTTGCCTTTACAGGCCGTCGCAGATTCTGAAGTCTACCAAAATTGGTTCAAATTATAATTCGTCATTTCTCGCATCTATCTTACTTATTTCCTTTTTAGTTTCATTATTGTTAATTAAAAAAAAAAAGAGTTCGTTCTCTCGTATATTTGTCTATTGAGGTTGAGTCTCTGTTTAAGCAGAGAGTGTTGTTTCTTGTACGTTTGTCTATGGAAAGTAACAACAATAGTGAAAACCAGACCAGTCACAAAAGGAAAATAGTATACTGATGGAGTTCCAAATGCATTATTTTGATTTATGATGTCATGTTTAATATGGAGATATCTCAGAATGTATTCGATTATGGATGTAAATTTATCTGATGAATGAATGATGACAGTTTTCCTTAAAAAAAATATTTGAAATGAAAAACTTTTAAATTTTTAATTATATAAATCAAATTTTGTTAAGTAAGCAATATTAATCATGCGTTTTTTACACAAATATTTTCATTAGTTTGGATAAATTTTATTTTAATTTGTTATATTTTTTATAGTTAGTTTTGATCCCCCAGTGTGTTTTAAAGGAGCGTTAAAAATTCTATTCATTTTCTCCATAGTTTGAAGGAGATAAAACTATTTTCATTCTAACTTGAGTAACCGAATCTTGTTTGGATTTTATTTTTCAAATTTGACATTTTTTTTCTTTACTTGTTTTGATCCAAGCGAGGAGCTATTGTATCCTCTCCTGTTTTTCACATCTTTTTAATTTAACAATGCTCATCATTTGGTAACTCTTAAATATGAGAAATGCTTGGGATTCCGATTTTGGGTCCCGAGCAATTATACCGATATATATATTTTTTAATTTACTGATTGAGTAAGTATTTTTTAATAATATTGTGATTGTGATTTTTGTTAAAATGTTTAAGAATATAAAAAAAATGCATAAAAAAAAGAGGCATTTAACCTTCGTGGGCAACATCGGAAGCAATTATCGGTGGCTCTAATACTGTCCATTATTAGTCTTTTTGTATATTCACATTTGATACCAAATAATTTATAAATAAGTAAAAAAAAAAATTTTTTTAGTAATATAATATATGAGAAAAGATTGATAGTTAAAACAATGATAGATAATAATTTTTATATTAAATAAAATCAATATTAAGTTGAAATTTAAAATCTAAAATAGGTATAATCCGTGGGATGGTAATAGTGATAAAAATAGGATAGACTTTTTAAAAAAAACAAAAACAAAAATAGGAGAGGTTTTATTTGCAACACATTACCATTGACATCGACGGAGGAAGGGTGAGAGACAGAAATCCAAATTTTCAATTCCTCCGAAACTAATCGCGAAAGAAGAAGGAAAAAAAAAAAACGCATAGACGGAGACCACGAAAAATTCAAAAATTCAAGGCATGGCTTCATCCACACAGTGTCTCCTCCAATTAGTCATCCTCTCCGTCTCAGTAATCTCCGCCGACGCCAGGCCCCGCAAAACGCTCTTCATCTCATCCTACTATTTCTCCTCCAAGCAAAACCCTTCCTCCTCTGGTGTCCTCACTGTCGTAACCGAAATCAGCCGCTTCAACCCTAGGACCACGTTCGATCGGGCATTCCCCTCCAATGTCTTCATCTTTCCGGCCGAGGATGAGGTGCGGGATCGTCTGATCCAACGGGACGACATGGCGCACGGTTGGGGTTGAAGAAGTCTTTGTCCTCCTCCTACGACTTCAGCTCGCTCCGCGACCGCACCAAGGATATACTAAGCGTGGTGCTGGCTCTACTCTTCGGCGTCGGCTGTGGCGCCCTCACGTTCGTCACCTTGTACCTGGCATGGTCCCTCTTCTCCAACCGCTTCTACGACCTCCGCTACGACTCTCCCTATTCTGCCGAAAATGATCGCCACGAAGATAATGAGTTCAACCCCAAGAAGATGGGATACGTGAAAATTCCGGGAGCTGATTCGATGCCCGCACCCGCATACGCCCCTGCCTCAGCTCAGCAAGTGGCATGAGAGTGCATAGTTCAAACTTCACCACTAATAAAAAGTAGGGTTGATGGAGCTTGTGACTCCAAGAGCACTCTCAATTATTCTTTATTTTACGTACTAATATTTATAATAGAGAAAATATTTGTATAAGCCGAAAGCTGCAGAATGCTCAATGTATTGAGTGTAAAAATAAAAAATAAAAATTGATGTGAGGTGTGCTGCGGCTTCCAGCTGATGCGTAGCTTTTTTTTTTATAATATATCATACATCAATTTATCTATTTTTTCTTCATATTATTTAAATATTATACTTTTTAATATTTTTTTATTCATTTTTAAATATTTTCTCTAACTATTAATAATATCTTCAAATCTTTTGATATTTACAATATTTCTCCATATACAATGTCTTATAATTATATTCTATTTAAAATTAATCTAAATTTATAAACTAAACTAGGGTATAAATTAATTCAAAAAATAAAAAAATAAGAGATTATATAATGAAAATAAGAGATTAATTCATCTTCAGATTTTGTCTTTGGCATCGAGCAAAGAAGAAAGTGTGGGAACAAGAGAGAGGATCAGAAATAAAAATAAATGTCTTTTCAAGAAATTAGGAAAATCAAATAGCAAAGAAAGAAACTAATTTAAAATGTTTACAAGAATGAATAGTTACATCCACATTTAGCATGCTACTGTAGCAGAACGTAAAATGAAGGATGTAATACAAGATCTATTAGAGGGCACTTTTAAGAGAATTTCTTTATATTTTAAAGAAAAATGTATTATACAGCATCCATTGGAAGTTCTCTAAGGGTGAGTTCAGGGGTAGAATTATGTTGGAGATTGGGGGCAGTAGTTTTAAAAATTAGTCTTATATATTGTATAATAAGATTGCCCCAATACTCAAACACACAATATATCACTTAAATATATTTAATTTCATTAACATAATAGTCTTGATTTGACATCTCTATTTCGCTTTATTTGCATTTGGTGTGCATTGTACAGTTTATTTAATTTCATATCAATGATATCATACAAGTTTTTCTTATATTTTTTAACTTACATAGTTACATGATTTTTTTATTATTTTATTCTCATTTGGGTTATTCTCGATTTCGTTGATTTTATTGCCTATAACATGTACATAATCTTCCTTTACAACCTTTATGATTTTTTAACCACATATTAATCAGTTAACTAGTTAGAAGTTTCAAGAGAGTTTATCTAATAGTTAAAACAAATCTGAAAGATTATTGCATACGGGAGACAGTAGATTTATCTAACTAGATGATTGATGAGACGTTTCTAAAGAGATAGAGAGAGTATGTGAAGAATTTATTTTCTTTTGTGAAGAATTTATCAGTTATTTACATATTTTTTTTTTCACTTATTAATAGTAATATAATTATACAATAAAAATTTAACGACTTGTATATTATTATATACTTTTTCAAGTTTATTCGTAATCTATAAATTTTTCTTAAAATTTAAAAAAATATGAGTAAGTCAAGAATAATTGTATAATTTTATGACATATGATTATTATTTTTTTATATAATCCCGTGAAAAAAATATATATTATTTATGCTAACACATATTGCATACTTTACTGATCCTCTCCCAAACACCAAATTTTAATTCCGTTCCTGGGTGGGTGGTCTAGAATCACTAATGATTAAAAAAAAAAAGGGAAAAAGAACTATTTTTGAGGTCTGTATCTATCAATTTACAACTTCACTGTTCTATATGTGGTCTATAATCCCATCCTTTGTAATATTGTTTTTTTTTATATATATATATAATGCCGTTTATCTATTTATGATGTATAATATGTTAGGATGCCATAGTTGAATCAGGTGAAACTCCAGATGAATTTGATCTCAGGTCTGTTTTAGCGATATATTTATCAAGGTTTGATTTTGTAGTTGAGATCGCATTCAATTTCAACTTTGCTAATTACCTCTAGAATGGTGATAAACGTGCAGTATAGTAGACTCTGGCTATTAATTTGCTATCTTCCCATTTCCCTCGACTTTTGAGCTACTTATCATGATTACATTCCCAGATTGCCAAACATGAAAGGTAAGGTTTGGTCAATGGAGTTGCAGCTTTAGCAGGAGAGCCTTTTCAAAAATTGAAAGTTTCAGGATCGGGTTTTGCTACACAACCTCCACCACACTCTACACTTTATTATTTTTTTAATTTTTAAAATTTTTAATATTTTTTTAAAATTATTTTAAATTTTCTATTTATTATTCATATAATAAATATTTAATAAAAAAAAAATAAAAGTTAAAAATAATATAGAGTGTGGAGTGTTAAGAGGTTGAGAAGATTTATTCTTCAGGATCAGTTGAATTTTTGAGTTATGTTTGTTGAGTACGTGAAAAAAATATCATCATTGTTATCACAATCACCAGCATTTCTCTTGTTTTTTTACTAGGGCACTTGTAGGATTGGGGCCTGGGACGAGGATTTTTTATTCTAGATAAAAATTTTATTTTAAAATTTTATTATTATTTTAAAATTTAAAAAAATTAATTTGAGTGAGAGTTTGAAAAGTTTATAATGATAAGATGAAAATTTTCTATCTCATCTCATGCCTGAAATATACAGTAGTCTATAGGGTTATCTGATCTGATAATACCTTAGAGCATTCTTATTGATTTGGCTAAAGTTTAAAGATAGTTAAACTTTAGTCAATATGTACCAAAAAACCACCACATTGGATTAGGCATATATATATATATATATATATAAATTTGGACTTCAGTTACAATAATTCACCAAATTTGTAGGTGAACAATAAGTTAGTTAAATATTAAAATATTCAATTCTCACCCCTTTCAAAATATGTAGGTATTATTAGTAATTAAGAAATTTGGTTTGATTTATTGTTATTAAGTACAAAATGTGATAAAAATAATTTAATTAGTTAATATTAATTAAAATATTAATTATTAAGTTAATTATAAAGGTCAAGGATGTCATATTATAAAACTTTGTGTTTATATAAAAATCTCAATGATATTATATTTGATGATAGAATGAAAATACCAAGTCATCCATGTTTTAAAAATATATAATAACTTTGTTTTTTATTTTAAGAATCCTTGCAAGCAAAATATAAGGTCAAAATATATATTGAATTTATGCATATCCTTTTAAGGATAAAATGTGGGTCTAGTGAAATTAGATACGATAAATGAATAATATATACTTCATATAAGAATAATAACAAAAATTCTAAACATAAAATAGGAGGATAAAAAAATAAAATTACATATTTTTAAGTAATGTACAAAGTGTGAAACTTCTATATAGCATGACTCAATATGTATATAGGGACACATATTTCAGACGAGTAATGTTAGATACAATTTAGGATGTATAAGTCCCGCGCACGTACTCATTTTGAAAAAAAGTGAAACTCATTATTAAAAAAATAATTTTTTCATGTGAATCTTAGATTTACTCAATTTTTTCAAATGAAGTACACAAAATTTACACACTATAAAATTACAAATATCATTTCACATTTCATCCATTAAAAGCTTCCCAAAGCAGCAGGTTAGGAGAGAAGGCCTCTATCCGAATATGGAAGGTCTTCAATAGAATCAAACAGATTATAAACTCTTGAGATATTGGGGTAAACGTTTTGATTTGAATTCCTACGAATATCGAATGGTTAAAAATGAGTTCACAACTGAATATCCATGCATGCATGACCCTTAGGGCCTCAAGATAAGAAGTAGAATGACAACGAACGGAATGCCATAGAAAGGCGGCTGCATTAATTCATCGTTTCATACAAAAGCATCACTGGTTCGCTACATTAAATATTACAAACCGATAATTAACAAGCAGCAATGGTATCAAGTAGCGAGCCAATTTACACACTTGCAATCACAACCTTAAAGAATGCCCAGAAAAATAGAAAAGCATTATATATGTATTTGACATAATTTGCAGCAATCAAATTATTACAACCACCTTGCAAATTCCTCCTGCCAAACTCAAAAGATTAGCCCCGCTTAAACATCTCAACAAGTCTCTCCACAGCAACTTTTTGGACATCACGGCGTACTCCAATATCGGAATCTAAACGACCGGCACAATACATGCCAAAACCAATCACTGTCAAGCCGCTAAAACTGGTAGTGAGATAAAGATATCGTAGTGAAAAAGAAATTCCAGCCTCAGCAGCAGCTCGAAAGGATGACGCCTGTCCACTTCCTCCCACCCCGATGCTACTGAACACAATCAAACCTGTTTTGCAATATATGGCAAAGTCTTCGCAGTTGTTCTTGGAAACATCATAGAAACCAAAGTCATTCTGAAGGAGATATTTAGCACGGTGAATAACATCTTCTGGTGGATCAGATGGAGCAAGAGTGCAGGTACCTCCACGAACTTTGGCAAGAAAGAATGCTCGTGTGACACCATACTCAAAACGGTACAGATTTCCACCCGAAAGAAAACAATCTACACAAGAAGTAATGACGCCATTGAGTTTCGATTGATCTCCACAGCTTGAGCAAGGAATGTCCATGGAAGGATAGGATTTATAGCAAGGTGCTGAGCTCACAATGATGCGGTCTAGCACAAATCCTATTCCAATATCCTGGCCGCCTGGAGGCCCCTGGACCAGTACGAGTAAAGTGGATAACATTTCCCTCGCCGACATATATCCCTGTTATTACAGGGTACCAAAATAAGAAAAAAAAACAATAGAGAACTGAGAAAATGAAAACATGAAATAGGGGAAAAAGTCCATCACTGCATGTCAATTATGGGCACCAGAAGCTATCACAAAAGTATCTTACATCATTTTTTTGGAGTTTTCACGACTCTATAACCTCTACATTCTCAGCCATTGTCAATCAATGGACATGTTTCCCTACACTTTCTTTTTTTCATAAGTCCAATTTCCCCTACACACCTATTTGGATATATAAAAACAAATATGCACTGCTTGACAGAGACATAGTTCTTCAATAGAGTGAATGTCAAAAGGGAGGAGTGGGGGAAGGGAGAGATCATGGCTTAAATTCAAGATCTATCATCACAGGAGTGGGAAATGGAGAAACAAAGATAAAGATTTGAAATGTAATAAACATGGTATAGCCTTGTTGTTGTGAAGAGTCAATTCTGCAGATATTAATAAGATTTCGCTGCATTGTCATAACAACTGCAAACAAACATAGAAACGCATCCCCAATGCTTTAAACATATATTTGGTAGAACCATTAATGTATAACAAAGGGAAATTAAGATATAAATAAGAGGACGGCGTTTGTTTTGCTTCTCCACTCAAAAAATTTGTCTTATTGTTCTCTCCAGAAACAGATCATGAGGCATGGTTCCCAGAATTGTAATTACAGTGAGATAAGCTGATTAAGCAGTAATCTTTTAAAGATGAATAATTAGCACAACAATATCCAAGAAATGCATAAGTAATAAACAAAATGTAGACTTCATAAACTTGAAAAAAGAGAAGGAAAAGAGCGTGACCATGGTGGGCGTAGATATAGGCGTGCCTCCAAGAGTAGATGTGATCCCCCGGTTTCAAATTCTCCCTCTCGATCTTGTTCGACAGCACTCCCATCTCCTTCGATTCGATCTCTGAGAGAGAGAGAGAGAGAGAGAGAGAGAGAGAGAGAGGATGGGGAATTCTAGAAGGCGACGGGGATGCAACTCCTTAAGGAGACGTTTGGATTCGCAAATCATCTCAGTTCATCTCAGCTCATCTCAACTCATCTCACTATTATTCATTACTATTCAGCAACTTTAACTCACAAATTTTACTACTATTCACAACTCATCTCATTACTATTCACAATCCATTTCATCTCATCTCATCTCAACTCATCTCAAGTCATCTCAAATCATCTTCAAATTTAAACGTCTCCTAAATGCAGTAGCTTGCTTGCCCTCTACGCATTCCTTTTTAAACAAAAAAAAAAGAAGTTACAACACCCTCCTCAATTCTTTCGTTTTTTCATCGTATAACATATGAATAATGATACGTCGTCTATGTTAAGACTTCTAATTATATTTTGGTCCCCCCCCAGCCCAAAGTACTAGTGTGTCCAGTTTTACTTTTTCTTTTTCTTTTTCTTTTTACTTTTTAAATTTGTACTAGTGGCCGTCCACTAGTACAATTTTTACTTTTTTTTTCTTTATATATTTTTTGACATATTTAAATATTTTTAAAAAATATTAAAAAAAAATCAATACATTAATAATCACTTCCTTAATCAGTAAGCAAAACAAAAAAATTAAAATAAAATTAAATGCATAAGCGGTCAAAATGACACGACATAGTAGCATTATTCATTATATTTTGGTGTGAAATGCTCCTCCCTCTCTCTCTCTAAAAACTCATTTTGTCGAAAGATGTTTCTTTTGTTTAGTTTTATTTTACTTCTTTTAAAGTCGAAAAAGACAGATTTATAACTTTCCGACAACTCTCGAGAGACACGCGCGATACAAACAAATTCTTAGGTCGAAAATCGTTCGGAAAAAAGTTGTGGTTTTGTGAAAATCATCGCGTGTGGTCCTCACGCACCACCCAATCCGACAGCTTTTCTTGACACGCGCGCCAGACCACCGGACTCACCACCACCAGACATTTCAAATTCGACCTTTGTAGCTCAAAAGAGATAAGTGTGTTGTCTTTACAGGCCATCACAGATTCTGAAGTCTACCAGAGTTGGTTCAAACTATAATCCGTCATTTTTGGCATCTATCTTACTTCTTTCATTTTTGGTTTCCTTATTGTTAATTTAAAAAAAAAAAAAAAAAGTTTGTCTCTTAGACATTTTTCTGTTGAGTTTGAGTCTTTATTTAGGCAGAGAGTGTTGTTTCTTGGACATTTGTCTGTAGATAGTAACAATAATAGTGAAGAGACTAGACAATTACAAAATGAAATAGTGTACTAGAGAAGCTCCAAATACATTATTTTGGTTTATGATGTCATGTTTAATATGAAGATATATCAGAATGTATCCGGTCATGGATGTAAGTTTATTTGATGAATGAATGATGACAGTTTTCCTTAAAAAAAATATTTTGGTGTTGAATGGAAAATTTTAAAATTTTTAATTATATAAATCAAATTTTGTTAAGCAAGGAATATCAATCATGCATTTGTTACACAAATATTTCCATTAGTTTGGATAAAATTTATTTTAATTTGTTATATTTTGATGGTTAGTTTTAATCCACCTCCCGCCCCCCCCCCCAAGGCGCAGCCATGTTTTTAAGGTGTGTTAGTAATTCTATTCATTTTTTATTGAAAAATACTTGTTGCAAGCGTTTAGTGTAAACGGCGTACAAACGTGACTGACATGGAAACACTTAATAAGAAAGAGATCGAGCTAATGAGAGAGATGAGAGAGAGCTGATGAGAAGGAGAGCCCGAGCCGATGAGAGATGAAGAATTCATTTTAAATCTGACGTGACATGGACCACCGTATGCCAGTTGTATCTACCGGTTGTATATAAAAGAACCGTTTTCTATTATCAGGAGAAAATATAGCAATTTGGTTATAGTTTGAAGGAGAGAAAATTATTTTCATTCTAACTTTAGTAACCTAATCTTGTTTGGATTTTATTTTTCACATTTGACATTTTTTTCTTTACTTGTTTTTATCCAAGCGAGGAGCTATTGTATTCTCTCCTGTTTTTCGCTCTTAATGGATCTTTTTAATTTAACAATGCTCCTCATTTTGTAACTCTTAAATATGAGAAATGCTTCGGGTCCCATTGCGGATCCCAAACATTTATACCGATACTCTTTTCACTTAGTGATTAAGTAATTATTTATTAATCATATTATGATTATATATATTTTTTTAAATGTTTAAGAATATAATAAAAAATAAAATGAGACATTTAACCTTCTCGGTGGGCAGCCCACATCGGAGCCACCATCAATGGCTCTAGTAATGTCCATTATTAGTCTTTTTGTATATTCGGATTTGTTATCAAATCATTTATAAATAAGTAAAAGAAAAGTAATTTTTTAATCATTTAATATATAAGGAAAGAATGTTAGTAAAAATAATGATCGATAATAATTTTTATATTAAATAAAATCAATATTAAATTGAAATTTAAAATCTAAAATATGCATAATGCTTGGGCTAAAAAACGATAAGATGAGCGATACTACTCTGCCACTCAAAATAGATCGTTCCAACCTACAACTAGATTGAAATCACCATTTTATTTTTTTTCTAATTTTTTTTCTAATTTTAAAATATAAAAAAATATAACAATACATTAATAGTCAATTTCTTAACTATTAAATAAATAAATAAAATTAAAAATAAAATACATGAAGAGTCAAATTTTGTAAACAAAGTAATATTTTTCAATTAGGATAGACTTTTTTTCTCTGTTTTTTTTTTTAAAACAGAAATAGAAGAGGTTTTATTTGCAACACAATTACCATTGACATTGACGGTGGGAGGGAGGGAGCGCAATCCAAATTTCCAAATTCCTCCGCAACTAATCGCGAAAAAAAAATTAAAAAAAAAAAAAGCATAGATGGAGACCACGAAAAATTCAAAAATCCAAGGCCATGGATTCATACACAGTGTCTCCTCCTCCTCCGCCTCCGCCTCCTCCAATTGGTCATCCTTTCCGTCTCAGTAATCTCTACCGACGACAGGCCCTGCAAAACGCTCTTCATCTCATCTTACTCTTTCTCCTTCAAGCAAAACCCTTACTCCTCTGGTGTCCTCACTGCTTCACTTCATTAAAAATTACAAACCGATAATTAACAAGGAGCAATGGTATCAAGTAGTGAGCCAATTTACACACTTGCAATCACAACCTTAAACAATGCCCAGAAAAAAACAAAGCATTATAAATGTATTTGACATTTGCAGCAATCAAATTATTACAACCACCTTGCAAATGCCTCCTGCCAAACTCAAAAGATTAGCCCCGCTTAAACATCTCAACAAGACTCTCCACAGCAACTTTTTCGACATCACTGCGTACTCCAATATCGGAATAATAACGAGCGACACAATATATGCTAAAACTGGTAGTGAGATATGTTATTGGATTAGAAATTACAGCCATAGCAGCAGCTACTAGAAAGGATGCCACCTGTCTACTTCGTCCCACGCTGATGCTACCGATCACAAGCAAACCTGTTTTGCAATATATGGCAAAGTCTACGCAGTTGTTCTTGAAAATATCATAGGAACCAAAGCCATTCTGAAGGAGATATTTAGCACGGTGAATAACATCTTCTGGTGGATCAGATGAAGCAAGAGTGCAGGTACTTCCACGAACTTGGGCAAGAAAGAATGATCGTGTGACACCATACTCAAAAAGGTACAGATTTCCACCCGAAAGAAAACAATCTAGACAAGAAGTGATGACTCCATTGAGATTCGATTGATCTCCACAGATTGGGCAAGGATTGTCCATGGGACGAGAGGAAGATGCTGAGCTCACACTGATGCGGTCTACCACAGTTCCTTTTCCACTATTCTGGCCTGGATCACTAGTAAAGTGGATAACATTTCCCTCGCCGACATATATCCCTGTTATTACAGGGTACAAAAAAATAAAAAAAACAATAGAGAACAAAGAAAATAAAAACATGAAATAGGGGGAAAAAGTTCATCACCGCATGTCAATTATGGGCTCCAGAAGCTATCACAAAAGTATCTTGCATCATTTTTTTGGAGTTTTCACGACTCTATAACCTCTACATTCTCAGCCATTGTCAATCAATGGACATGTTTCCCTACACTTTTTTTTTCACAAGTCCAATTTCCCCTACACACCTATTTGGATATAAAAAAACAAATATGCACTGCTTGACAGAGACATAGTTCTTCAATAGAGTGAATGTCAAAAGGGAGGAGTGGGGGAAGGGAGAGATCATGGCTTAAATTCAAGATCTATCATCACAGGAGTGGGAAATGGAGAAACAAAGATAAAGATTTGAAATGTAATAAACATGGTATGGCCTTCTTTATTGTGAAGAGTCAATTCTGCAGATATTAATAAGATTTCGCTGCATTGTCATAACAACTGCAAACAAACATAGAAACGCATCCCCAATGCTTTGAACATATATTTAGTAGAACCATTAATGTATAACAAAGGGAAATTAAGATATAAATAAGAGAACGGCGTTTGTTTTGCTTCTCCACTCAAAAAATTTGTCTTTTTGTTCTCTCCAGAAAAAGATCATGAGGCATGGTTCCCAGAATTGTAATTACAGTGAGATAAGCTGATTAAGCAGTAACTCTTTTAAAGATGAATAATTAGCACAACAATATCCATGAAATGCATAAGTAATAAACAAAATGTAGACTTCATAAACTTGAAAAAAGAGAAGGAAAAGAGCGTGACCATGGTGGGCGTAGATATAGGCGTGCCTCCAAGAGTAGATGTGATCCCCCGGTTTCAAATTCTCCCTCTCGATCTTGTTCGACAGCACTCCCATCTCCTTCGATTCGATCTCTGAGAGAGAGAGAGAGAGGGGATGGGGAATTCTAGAAGGCGACGGGGATGCAACTCCTTAAATGCAGTAGCTTGCTTGCCCTCTACGCATTCCTTTTTAAACAAAAAAAAAAAGAAGTTGCAACACCCTCCTCAATTCTTTCGTTTTTTCATCGTATAACATATGAATAATGATACGTCGTCTGTGTTAAGACTTCTAATTATATTTTGGACCTTTGGTCCCCCCCGCCCCAAAGTACTAGTGTGCCCAGTTTTACTTTTTCTTTTTCTTTTTCTTTTTACTTTTTAAATTTGTACTAGTGGCCGTCCACTAGTATAATTTTTACTTTTTTTTTCTTCTTTTTTCTTTATATATTTTTTGACATATTTAAATATTTTTAAAAAATATTAAAAAAAAATCAATACATTAATAATCACTTCCTTAATCAGTAAGCAAAACAAAAAAATTAAAATAAAATTAAATGCATAAGCGGTCAAAATGACACAACATAGTAGCATTATTCATTATATTTTGGTGTGAAATGCTCCTCCCTCTCTCTCTCTAAAAACTCATTTTGTCGAAAGATGTTTCTTTTGTTTAGTTTTATTTTACTTCTTTTAAAGTCGAAAAAGACAGATTTATAACTTTCCGACAACTCTCGAGAGACACGCGCGATACAAACAAATTCTTAGGTCGAAAATCGTTCGGAAAAAAGTTGTGGTTTTGTGAAAATCATCGCGTGTGGTCCTCACGCACCACCCAATCCGACAGCTTTTCTTGACACGCGCGCCAGACCACCGGACTCACCACCACCAGACATTTCAAATTCGACCTTTGTAGCTCAAAAGAGATAAGTGTGTTGTCTTTACAGGCCATCACAGATTCTGAAGTCTACCAGAGTTGGTTCAAACTATAATCCGTCATTTTTGGCATCTATCTTACTTCTTTCATTTTTGGTTTCCTTATTGTTAATTTAAAAAAAAAAAAAAAAAGTTTGTCTCTTAGACATTTTTCTGTTGAGTTTGAGTCTTTATTTAGGCAGAGAGTGTTGTTTCTTGGACATTTGTCTGTAGATAGTAACAATAATAGTGAAGAGACTAGACAATTACAAAATGAAATAGTGTACTAGAGAAGCTCCAAATACATTATTTTGGTTTATGATGTCATGTTTAATATGAAGATATATCAGAATGTATCCGGTCATGGATGTAAGTTTATTTGATGAATGAATGATGACAGTTTTCCTTAAAAAAAATATTTTGGTGTTGAATGGAAAATTTTAAAATTTTTAATTATATAAATCAAATTTTGTTAAGCAAGGAATATCAATCATGCATTTGTTACACAAATATTTCCATTAGTTTGGATAAAATTTATTTTAATTTGTTATATTTTGATGGTTAGTTTTAATCCACCTCCCGCCCCCCCCCCCAAGGCGCAGCCATGTTTTTAAGGTGTGTTAGTAATTCTATTCATTTTTTATTGAAAAATACTTGTTGCAAGCGTTTAGTGTAAACGGCGTACAAACGTGACTGACATGGAAACACTTAATAAGAAAGAGATCGAGCTAATGAGAGAGATGAGAGAGAGCTGATGAGAAGGAGAGACCGAGCCGATGAGAGATGAAGAATTCATTTTAAATCTGACGTGACATGGACCACCGTATGCCAGTTGTATCTACCGGTTGTATATAAAAGAACCGTTTTCTATTATCAGGAGAAAATATAGCAATTTGGTTATAGTTTGAAGGAGAGAAAATTATTTTCATTCTAACTTTAGTAACCTAATCTTGTTTGGATTTTATTTTTCACATTTGATATTTTTTTCTTTACTTGTTTTTATCCAAGCGAGGAGCTATTGTATTCTCCCCAGTTTTTCGCTCTTAATGGATCTTTTTAATTTAACAATGCTCCTCATTTTGTAACTCTTAAATATGAGAAATGCTTCGGGTCCCATTGCAGATCCCAAACATTTATACCGATACTCTTTTCACTTAGTGATTAAGTAATTATTTATTAATCATATTATGATTATATATATTTTTTTAAATGTTTAAGAATATAATAAAAAATAAAATGAGACATTTAACCTTCTCGGTGGGCAGCCCACATCGGAGCCACCATCAATGGCTCTAGTAATGTCCATTATTAGTCTTTTTGTATATTCGGATTTGTTATCAAATCATTTATAAATAAGTAAAAGAAAAGTAATTTTTTAATCATTTAATATATAAGGAAAGAATGTTAGTAAAAATAATGATCGATAATAATTTTTATATTAAATAAAATCAATATTAAATTGAAATTTAAAATCTAAAATATGCATAATCCTTGGGCTAAAAAATGGTAAGATGAGCGATACTATTCTGCCACTTAAAATAGATCGTTCCAACCTACAACTAGATCGAAATCACTATTTTATTTTTTTTCTAATTTTAAAATATAAAAAAATATAACAATACATTAATAGTCAATTTTTTAACTATTAAATAAATAAAAAAATTAAAAATAAAATACATGAAGAGTCAAATTTTGTAAACAAAGTAATATTTTTCAATTAGGATAGACTTTTTTTCTCTGTTTTTTTTTTTTGAAACAGAAATAGAAGAGGTTTTATTTGCAACACAATTACCATTGACATTGACGGTGGGAGGGGGAGAGAGAAATCCAAATTTCCAATTCCTCCGCAACTAATCGCCAAAAAATTAAAAATTCAAGGCCATGGATTCATACAAACAGTATCTCCTCCTCCTCCTCCAATTGGTCATCCTTTCCGTCTCAGTAATCTCCGCCGACGCCAGGCCCTGCAAAACGGTCTTCATCTCATCCTACTCTTTCTCCTTCAAGCAAAACCCTTCCTCCTCTGGTGTCCTCACCGTCGTAACCGAGATCAGCCGCTTCAACCCCAGTACCACGTTCGATCGAGCATTCCCCTCCGATGTCTTCATCTTTCCGGCCGAGGATGAGGTGCGGGATGACATGGCGTTCGGGTTGGGGTTGAAGAAGTCTTTGTCCTCCTCCTACGACTTCAGCTCGCTCCGGGACCGCACCAAGGATATACTGAGCGTGGTGCTGGCTCTACTCTTCGGCGTCGGCTGTGGGGCCCTCACGTCCGCCACCTTGTACCTGGCATGGTACCTCTTCTCCAACCGCTTCTACGACCTCCGCTACGGCTCTCCCTATTCTGTCGAAAACGACCACCACGAAGACAATGAGTTCAGCCCCAAGAAGATGGGATACGTGAAGATTCCGGCGGCTGATTCTGTGCCCGCACCCGCACCCGCACCCGCACCCGCACCCGCATCCGCATCCGCCCCTGCCTCGGCCAAGCAAGTGGCATGAGAGTGCATAGTTCAAACTTCCCCATTAATAAAAAGTAGGGTGGATGGAGCTTGTGAGTCTAAGGGTGGATTGTCTAGAATCACTAATAATAATTAAAAAAAAAAAAAAAACGAGGGAAAAAGTTTTACTTTTGTGGTATGTATCTATCAATTTATAACTTCACTGTTCTATAAGTGGTCTATAATCCCATCCTTTGTGATATTGTTCCTTTTTTATAATGCTGTTTATCTATTCATTTCTCTCCACTTTCTTAACATTATGATGTTTAATATGTTAGGATGCCATAGTTGAATCAGGTGAAACTCCTGATGAATGTGATCCCAGGTTTGTTTTAGCGATATATTTATCAAGGTTTGATTTGGTAGTTGAGATTGCATCCAATTTCAACTTTGCTAATTACCTCTAGAATGGTGATAAACGTGCAGTATATTAGACTCTGGCTATTAATTAATTTGCTATCTTCCTATTTCCCTCGAGTTTTGAGCTACTTATGATTACATGTTCTGAGTTCCCAGATTGCCAAACATGAAAGGTAAGGTTTGGTCAATAGAGTTGCAGCTTAGCAGGAGAGCCTTTTGAAAGTTTCAGGATCAGTAGAAATTTGTGGGTTATGTTTGTTGAGTACGTGAAAAACATATCATCATTGTTATAACAATCACCAGCATTTCTCTTGTTTTTTACTAGGGCACTTAGTAGTCTATAGGGTTATCTGATCTGATCATGCCTTAAATAGGCTGGTCTTGGCTTCAACCAAAGATTTTTTCAGGCTCTTGGGGCTGATTTGTGAACATCATGTAGTAGTTGTTGGGATTGGGAGACTTCCTAGCTGAGAAAAAGTTTGGGAGCCTCACAAAGTGATGTATTTAGGTGGTGTATGTTATGGATTGATGGACTGCTATACAAGAAACTGACCGCAATAAGAATGGTTGTGGTAGTAAGGGAAAATTCTGTGCGTGTTTAATTCCTGCAAGAACTAGGTATCAGAATGTGTATCATACCTATGGATATATACTACATATAAATATATATGATATTGTAAAGATGTGGTAATGGGCAAATAGTAACGAAAAGCTAATGCTTTGTGTTTTTCCATTTTTTCATAGATTACCAGATTTGGAGTTTAATGGCCTCTTGGTTTTAACCTTTGATCTGATCCTCCCACCCTCAAGGGCAGGAGGGAGGATATGTGGGCGATGCATTACGTGCAAAATCTATAGACTCTGTGTGAGTGGAAAGGAAGTACTGGCAAGTCTTACCTAGTTTTGTCTGTAGGGAATTGGGTAGAGAAAATCATGTTTCATTCCAAGAAGTGGTTATGATCACTAGCTAACCTGGGAAGGTCGAAGGGTATTAAATTCTGCTTGCCATTCAAGAATCAAGCGGAATAGACGTGGGCCGGGATAAATTGGAGAGACCAAATAGAGCATAATTACCGAATGCAACAGTTGTGGTGGCTTGCCTCGGCCCATATAAAGTGAGGCCGATTGAGCATCACAATACTCGAGTCGAGAGAGGCATGAACCCACGATTAGTATTCTCACTCCACACAACTACAAAGAGATTTCGTGGAAGTAAAGATTTCGTTTGAATCTAAAAATGATTTTATTTTTGCTCATTTTATTATTATAATTTTTTTTTAATTTTTTATATAAAATATAATAAATAATTCAACTGTTTTAAATTTTAAAATAATAATAATATTAAAAAATAATTTTATTCAACTTTTAACTTTTATTTAAAATTATTTCATTTTATCACACTATTCAAACGAGGCCTAAATGATGTGATATGTCAAATTTAATAAAAGTAATTTTATAATTGAGATATCAATTTAAACTAAGTTAAGTTTTGTAAAGTCTCTTTGTAACCAAAACATTTTGGTCCATCATAAGTGAAATTGTTAAGAAATTTCTAATGACATGATATCATTTCTCCTCCAAAAATTTAAAATGCTTCCGATTTGAACTTGAATGGATCCTTATATTAATGGGCTATTCCCAAAATCAGGAAATTATTTTATTGGAATTGGAATTTGGAGGTATGAAAAGGAAATTAGCAGTTTAAAGCGAGGGCAAAGAGGGCATTAATGAAATGATATTATATATGGGTCCAGCCAAACCCTAATATATATACCCCATTTCCTCTATCTATATCGCCGGCTTCTGGTGCTTCTCTTCTCTTCTCTTCTCCGTTTCATAATTATTTATTCTGCACTTCAGACTTCTCAAAGGTGTGCTTCTTTTCTTCACTCTGAAACTGTATATACCGTTTCTGAGTATTGCTTAGTGTTTCAGTTTCTGTTTAACTGTGCGTACTTTTTTATTGGATTTTTTTGGGACTGAAAGTAGTATATTGCTCATAATCTATTCTCCCTGCTCAGATGGATCGTGAGAGGCTCATGAAGATGGCTAGTGCCGTTCGCACTGGTGGAAAAGGAAGTATGCGAAGGTCTGATATCAGATTCCCTCTTAATTCGCTCCCAAATGTACATACATGTATATATGGTCATATTGTTTGGTTTCTTTTTTGATATCTTCAGTTTATTCGGCAATGTTTATGTTAGTTTCCTTTTATTACCAACAAAAAAATTCGGTTTGATTAAGTTTCGTCTGTGCTTTCGAACTTAGAAAAAAGAAGGCTGTCCACAAAGCCACTACCACTGATGATAAAAGGCTTCAGAGTACATTGAAGAGGATTGGGGTTAACACCATCCCGGCCATTGAAGAAGTTAACATTTTCAAGGACGATGCTGTCATCCAGTTTCTTAATCCCAAAGGTTGGTATACTGACCTAAATTTTTGCCTTTAGGATTGTGTAGCCTAATTTTTTATCCTACAATTTTTTTATGCTTTTGAATTTTGGTAACTAATGACTAATAATGTTTCTATCTTGTATATCAGTTCAAGCTTCAATTGCTGCCAACACTTGGGTTGTCAGTGGTTCTCCCCAAACAAAAAGTAATTTCTTATTCGTTTCTCCTCTTCTTTTATATTTTCTACAATGCTTTTCCCTCCGTTTCTGGATTTTTCTGTATCTTTAACTCTTTCAGGCTGAGGACTAACATGGACTTCTGAATTGTTGCTAGCTCATTTAATTGATGTGGTGTTTATGGGCGTCTTTTATTTTTTTTTCTAAGCATTCCCAGATTTCCATTCATGCCATATACCTAGCCTTAATGGTATTCTGAGACTCTTTTAAAGAGAGATGGTTCTTGGCATTGAACTCTCGCCACTGATTGTCACTATCACATATACTACAATATCTTTTGATGCACAGGAACTAAAGACTTGAATTTTTGTGTTTCAGAATTGCAAGATATTCTCCCAGGGATCATCAACCAACTTGGTATGATATCATTATTCCTATTTTCCTTACAGTTAAAATCGTACTTGTTTTCTGTTCAAATGGTGCCAACTGGTATCCATCAGCTACCAGAATCCCGATCTGTGTGTTGATTACCTTTAATTCTTAGGAAAAATACTGTATATACCTTTTGTTATGAATTTTACATACAAACTTATAGTAAACCAGGAAAAGGCTTTCCAAAAACTCATTCTTGCATTCAGTGTTGCCATCTTTTTCTTTGGAAGGTCCCAAATCAATTATTTTCTTGTATTCTTGAGGGCTTCATAACCCAAGTGTGAGCTAGTAGTTTGTGCAAAAGTAGTTTAAACATTATCTGAGGAGTAACTGATTCCCAGCACTGCCATCTGTGTTTCCTTCGGTAGCTTTCTTCCAATGTCAAACAGAAGTTGGATAAATAGTGGTATAATGTATACATTCCAGTGCCTAATATTTTAGTGATTGATTTTTGATATGAGGCTATTTTAACCCAAGGCATTCTATTAATGTTATCAGCTTATATGTCATGGGACAATTATTTAGTTGGAAATGACATTCTTTTTAGCAGTCTTGACAGAATTTGGACATTTTGGAAATGAGTTTGTTTTTGGAAATGAATTTGAACCTAATTGTCAATGACACGGTTTTCAAATTTCAGGGCCAGATAACTTGGAAAATCTAAGGAAGCTTGCGGAGCAGTTTCAAAAGCAGCAACCGCCTACTTCTGCACAACCAACGCAAGATGACGATGACGACGAGGTCCCAGAGCTTGTTGCTGGTGAAACTTTTGAAACTGCCGCGGAAGATAGTCATGCTTCTTAGGCTGGGGTGTGGGAATGGCTCCCAATATCGTATTGCTTGGTGTTGCTGTCTCTCTTTCTTTCTTTTGGCTCCTGGGATAGTTTTCTCTCACTTCTCTCGATATGTTTTTCAAATTCAGTGAAAGAATTGTAGTAGGCACGAGACTTGAAACGTTTGTATGGCATTTTGTTGAGTGATGTTGCCCCTTGCGTACACTGCACAGTTGCTCTTTCCTTTCCTTTCTTTTCCTTTCCTTACGGTGGATGCATGAGTACCTTCTGCATGTGATGCCTGTTAGAGTTTTGGTGATAAACTTCTAGTGGAGAAGATGAAATAACTTACTTACCATCGTATGTCTTTGCACTTTAAATTTAGGTTCGAGTAGAATGGGTTCGGTGGATTTGGGTGTGTTGACGCTCACGCAATGGATTATTAGCCTACAAATTATGGGCCTTGGTGAGAAACTAGAAATTTAAAACTTTTTAAGATTCTATTATAAAGAATATATTATCGGGATGAAGTGTCTTATAGGAACGCGTGTCAAGTTTATCGATTTCTAATTTAAATTAAGCATAAATAAAAGTAGAATTGTCATATAGATAAAAGGAGTGAAGTATTCGTCACCTTCAAAATTATTTTAAATTTATGAACATTTAACTCACGAACAACGTGAACGAATTAAACTGAAAATATTCTGAGCATCGAATGTATGTCTCTGAGCAGAAGATTATTTTGCGCATAGAATACTTTGAGGATATCTGCGTTTAAAATCCATAAAAGAAACGCAACAGAGTTTTTACAATAACAGTACCACGAGCATAGTTTGACGGGGGCAGTACTTTTTTTGAGAAATAGAGGATTTTAAGACAAATTAGGGCAGTACTTTATTGTACAGTGCTACAGTACATTTTGAGACAAATTAAAGGAAGGGCCTCTTTAGAGGCAACATAAGTAGGCGATCCATTGGATTAAAATTGATGAAATGTCTGTGATGGGGGAGTGTATCGAATGCTTCTCTCCACCTCAGTACTCGAGAATGTCAGAAGATGGTACCCCCGAAACAAGTTCTCTCTTTGAGCTTCACCACCACCACCACCACCACCATTATTTAGCCTTGGGAGATACATGTGGTGGGCCTGCTCGCTCTCACATTGTATGGATATCCTCAGGTGAAAGTATCTTTATATACCAAACATTATTCACAAACGCCCTGCACAAGTTCATCATCCGTAGTCACTATTGCAAAGTGCTCCTGTTTCACTTAATATTATAATATAAGCAAGCATTCCTATGTAGAGACATATATAGACCAAAAAGGTGAACCGAAAATAAAATTCGAAGAGAGAATATTTATAAAGTAAAAATATAGCTGAGTGATCGTTTATCTTCAAACCACCCTTCTGTCCTTCAAAAAATTTGTTAAGCTCATCCAACATGACTCAAGACAAAAAGGATAAACGGAGGAGAAGGGGCTTCTGTAGAAGCACCCAACATAACATGATACCGTTTGCCAAGCACTTTAATTGATAAAGCCTAAAACAAAAGATTGAGAGACTCCAAAAAATGTATAATCCATATGCTACTGTGGCAAGAAATTACTCCTATTTAAAATAAAAAATAAAAAAAAATACTTACTCCCATGGGTCGTCTCCAAGGAGAAGCTCGTCATTCTCCCTGTCAACAAATACAAGCTGCCAGCCTGATCTAAGGGGTTCTTCTAACCTCCCCCCAATTCCAAACATCTGAGCCAGCTCCTCCCGCAGCTCGTTATAGCTGCTGAACCGGGAGATGTCTAGTGAGCGCCCAACCGACCCTGATTTATAAACCTAAACACAAGAGAGCATCATATGGCCGAGACTCTGAATTGTACGAAACAAGCAACAGTTGGAATATAAATTGAAAGACTCAAATCACTTGCAGCTCATAGCCTCATACCTTGACAAAAGTCCGAGAAGGGATTGGTGGGTCTTGCCCTGAGCTCTGAAATAACTCAGATGAGTCTTGCACAGAACCATACAGAGAATTCTGAAATCCAGCAGTTGTTAATGGCATTAAGGACACGTCAGCATCAACTGAAGTAGCAAACGTAGGCAAGGTGACAGGGAGTAGAAGCCCAGATGAATCGAGATTAACACCAAAAGGTGCAGGATTATGGGAATCAGAAATACAATTCTCTGCCTCTTCAGTAGCATCTTTCCCAGGATATGGTGTGCGAGACGTTGAGTGGGTAAAATCAGTGACATGTGAATGTGTGTACTTAGAAGCCCAGGATTGTTGGGGTAACTGCTCGGCCAGCATTGACTGACCAACTCTGGAGAAGTTCAATAAATTGCTACTCCCTTCGGGACAAAAGAAACTGGCCATATTCTGTCTAGGAGTAACAGATGCCGAGAACTTTGTGCTTGGATCCATGAAGTCTGTTTTTGCAAAAGATGAAGGCACATTTGTCTGAATTCTCTGATGCAGCTGATCACTACGAAAATTAAGTGCATTCTGAAAAGTATGTTGGTGTTGCCGTGCCTGTTCCTCTTGTTGATTGTTCAGCGGTTGCCCTAAAAGGGGCGGAGGTATGTTCTCTGTTAAACCCTGGGTTTGTACCTGCAGGACATTATGAGGTACTACTTGGTTAATTGCTTCTTGTTGTTGGTGTTGCTGCTGCTGCTGCTGCTGCAAGAGTGAAGTATGGATCTCACGCTGTTGAAGATGCTGAAAGGGCTGCTGTTGAGATTGCATAATTTGTTGTCTCAGGAGATCTCCACTTCCTAGGTTCTGCATACCAGCAGCCAACATAGCTTGGTACTGCTGATTAAGATCATTTCCAAGCAATGTTGGATCCAGTCTCTGCTGCATCCAGGGTAATAAGCCAACGCCCTGAAAATTAAGGGAGTTAAGACCATGATGCTCTCCCGTTACCCCCCTTAACCACATCATCCCATTAGCTCCATCCCTGCTATCTGTAAAAATCATAGTGAAATAATAATAATGATAAAAATAAAAAATAACAACAATAATAAATCCATGGTAATTATGCTAGAGGTTACCATTGTTACAAGAAAGCACACAAAACAAGCAGTTATACAATGTATCACAACATTACTAAATTGGAGATTAAAAAAATAGAGGTAGGTGAAACCACAAATATAAGCCTACACATACTAAATACAATAACTTGGGCTGCTTTGGCAAGAGAAGTATTTTTGTTCACCTCAAACTCAGTTGCTTAGATTTGGCATATCAAACAACTAAACAAAAAAATTTTACAGGATTCAAATCCAAAAGGAAATAGAATATAGAAATAACTGAAAATCAATCGTGAAAGTCATGAAGTTGATATTAAAAATGATAAATACCAAGCAAAGATGAGACCCCGGGATGCCAGGGGCGTTTCAGTCTGAGGGGAAACATCGATGGATACATGGGGAAAGTTGTTAAAGGTTCAATATCCCACAAAGATACCCTTGGCTGCCTCTCACCGGCTGTTGACTCGTCCCAACCAACCTATACATGAAGGATGAAAGATAAATAAATAAACAAAATCTCAGAAAGTTGCATCACATGACGGGCGAAAGGCACTTGTGCTATACAAGTTGGAGTGGAATTCACTTAGATCAATTTGAGATGAGATACCGTGGTATATGCCCTATCCATATGATATCAAGTGACGAGGCCAGAGTGAGACTTTACTCCAAAATGGAAGTTTGGAGGGATACTTCGAATTCGAATTCTAATGGTTTTAGGTTACCAAAACTGTGTATATGGAGTGCAAGTTTAGTAAATACAAAAATAAGGATGGGGGGACAGTAAGATTTTATACCAAAGAGCAACAAATTTCAGCATCTTGGATGAGTAATAATTCATAACGATTGGGACATGGAGAAAGATATGGCTCATAGAACAAAAACAAGATGGGCTGGAATTAGAGAAGTGCATGACAAGATTCGGGTGACCATAGAATACCCATTAGATTGGAGGATGACTTCTACATGACAGCAATAAAATCAGCTATGCTGTAGTGGGATGGTGGACTGTTAAGACACAACATGTTCATGGAATGAGAAAGTTGCTTACGATAGTCTGGCCATGCTCAATAGATAACAAGTAATATACTGTTGAAAGAGAGTAATTTACTTCAGTTGATTGCCTGAAAGGAGATTAGCAAGGTCTAAAATAGCATGCGTAGAGGTGGTGAAGACAAATAATGTTAAATAGGGAAACAAAAAAGGTACTTTAGATAAGATAAAATGGCGGAAAAGAATATGTATGGCTGACTGTTATAAGCTGGACGACCTACAAGTGGAATTATGGAAAACAACAAAGGTACTTTAGATAAGTTCACCTCAATTTCTAGAAACTAAAGCCTAGAGTTCACCAAAAATCGAGTGAAAGTGGAATTATGGCATAGTTTACAATATTGATTAAGAAAAAAAATTATACCTGTCCCCTCAAACTACCACTCCTTTTTGCAATATGACCAACAAACTACCAAAGTTGCCACTTTACCCCCCAAACTACCATTCTTTTTGCAATTTTCCTCCTCCTTTAAGATCCAACCATTAAAATCGTGTTGTGTCACTTATTTTTTTCATCTATCTAAATAGTCAGATCTGTGGAAAGGGGCAAACTGCAACTTTTCTTTTTGGGTCAAAATGACACTTTTATTAAAAGACAAAATATGACAACAACTTGTTTTAGAGTGAAAGTGGTTTGTTGTAAAAGTGTGATTTTTGCAAAAAAAAAAAAATGGAACAAGCATTGTCAATTAATGTTGGCGACAACACTGGATTTATACACCGATATATTTCTATACCAACATACTTTTTCTTTATAAGAACCTAATTTCCTAACAGTAGACACAGAAGTATAAAAACTCTTTCCCTCCATAAGCACAGACAAGAATGCAGCATAGTAATATATACAAAGGAATGGTATGGTGGGCAACGGTAAATACATACATGCCAGGATAAAAGCTCCATTACCTTAACAGATCTCCAATGAGATTTTGGCCAACGAACAGGATCCAGTTCACTTATTCCAGTTATCGTGCCCATATACCTGGGTAAAAAAAAAAGCCTTATACATTTGAACAGAGGTACATCTAATATTACTAGAAGCAATCTATCCTACCTGCTCCTTTCAACTTATTTTCAGTTTTTTTTTTTTTGGGGTCCTGCGGGGGGTGTAAATTTACAGCTACAGTTTTCAAACTTGTATGATGATTTTAAAGAAAAGACTGTTACTTCTTCACTAAACAAGGGGATCAACACAGTTTCACCAGCCACTGAGGCAAAATTTAAGTGGCCTTACAAAAAACCACATTGTTCTCATACAAGTGGCTCTGCTTTCCATCTTTTGCAATATTTCAAATTAAAGAGATGTGCATCAGGTAAGTGAATCTAATCATAAATGAAGTGATTGTCACTAGAACAACTCTTCTGGCTACCCAGAATACCTTGCCTAAATGGTGGTGGATATACACGTACCACTTGAACCTAGGTAATGTTTCATGGAAATACTGCATCCACATCATGACTAGTTTTACTTCCTCTTAATTCAAGCCATAACCAAAAACAGTACTCATTTGACAGAATGCCACCACAAATAAGAAACTCATCAATGGCCAAACCAGATATGAAAGGTTCTAGCACAAGAAAATGCAAGAAACTTATCAACATGACAGAAGAATCATAACCGCATGAAGACAATGAAACACATCGTGAACAATATTACCTTCTAACACTTGACTCTTCAGTCTCAAAAAGCATCCGGAAACGCATCCCAACTGATACACGTGTGTGAAATACAGCTTTAACATACTTTGAAAGGGGTATGACAAATTCAGATGGACTAGCCCTGTAAATTATAGAAAAAAAAAGGGCCAAATGTGCATTACAGAATAAACTAAAAATACATATAGAACAAACTTTGAAAACTGGGTGCCACCTCGGGTTATAGAAAACAGTAAAACAGCTATTAGTTGAAGCCGCATGAGCAGCAGCAGCTAGGAGTCCGATGTGCATGCTATCACTTGACAAAACAGATGATGGTGTCACTGTTTGTGGTCGGGTGGCACGGCGTATTCCCAAAAGCAGCTGATTCTTTTCATTCCTAGTGATAGTGATCAATAAAAAAAACTCAGAATTCATAGGTACCAAAGACAAATCAATGCAGGAATGAAATAAAGGAAATATTTACCAGATAAAGAGAACAGAGTCCCCTGCAACAAGTCTTTTGGCACTAACAAACACACTCCATCCAGTAGTAAGAAGATGCCGTTTAGGCTGTCCTGCAATATAAGCAAGCTAAAAGGCGTTGGCTAGTTCAGAAACTCACACATTACACCAGCATATTTAAAACAAGTGCACTAAGCCACTTAGAGCATTCTGATGATAGAAAATCCAATAACTATCCTAATTTAATCTCATACCAAACAGAAAAAAAAAAAGAAAAAAAAAAGAAGTAGCAACATCAGAAACCAAATTTTGGCCAACCCATGGGTAACCTAACATTCTACACATTACATCTCGTGTGTTCTATTTTCAAATAACTTAAGAAACACACCCTCACAAGTCACAACATAGTGAAAAAATATTTTTTGATAGATTCCCCTTCCATAGGTTCAGATGTTATAGAGATGATCCCACCAGAATGTAATCCTTAATCTCTTAGATCTTCGCTATCAGTTATCACGCTAATGTTTCCAATGCTGATTTTAGGGGCACTATTTCACAACTCGCTACACCTTAGTATAACATCATCTTGAAGATACTATCAAAACTGGAGCATTCAAGGCAAAATTAGTGGAATTAAATTCTAAAGGGCTACCAAAACTAAATTTTGAGAAGTCATGAAAAGCATGCTTCTGGAAAATTAGTAGAAGAGCTAAACAAGTAATTCTACCATTCATCATCAATAGATAGAAAAGCTACAGAGAGATGGAAGATTAACCATCTTATTGCTTTCTTTGTTTGGCCAATTGTAAACGTTATAATTTCCAACAGTAAAAGTGTGAATTTACGGCATGGCAATTTTCTATATTATCTTAAACAGCAGCTAAACATCAATGAATAGTTTCTCTCCACCCCAGGCAGAATTAATCATACAGATTAAAGTCCAAATCCATCAATGAATATATCTTTTTCCTTGTTTTTCTGATACGTACCACAGATGAACAATATTCAAAATCTACCTCGAAAAATATGCCTAAACTTCCACTCAACATCATGTAGATCCCTTGCAATAAGTTCCTGAGCCGGTGGCTGTTGTGAGAAATCCTGCAGGACCAAAAGAAAGAAGATACAACACATCCCACTTAGAATTTTTTTTCTTCTTTTTTTTTTTGTAATTTTTTTTAAAAGGAAGTAATGGACACTACCAATGGAGGGAAAACTTTCTCAGCAGCACGACGAGGAACAGAGAACCCTCCATGGGTACTAGTGTCACTCGCTGTCAATGTCTTGCAAAAGTAATTGGTGGGCTGCTTGCTTGGAATCCCCAATTCCAGAGGTAGGAACGTATCCTTTTGCTCTTCCTACGTGCACCATCGAGAAAGTAACTTTGCAATTCCATGCAGAAGACTTTGCAATACACTATTATTATCGAAGACAAAAAAAGAAAAGAAAGAGAGCGGACAGAAACAAAGTCCGGAATACCATAGTCAAAGGCTGTAATGTCACTTGCGCATATACTTCATCCGTTTCCACATCTGCCTGAAATTCCACAAACAATCTACCGGTGACTTAAAATTCCAATTTGGTTTCCTATTTTTTATTTTTTAATGAGATACAGATATAGTTCAATTGCTGTAATTTTACGGACAATAAGAAAAGGAAGAGAACACACATGCATGGTGACATTGTGGAGCTGACAAATCAACTGGGGCAGCAAGCTCGGGTAATTGGGAATGTGTCCATCAACTTCTTTGTTAGTAGTGGCAGCAACCTGCAATACCAACGACAATTACAACTTCACTTAACGTTTCGTTTTGCTTACTCCAAATCACTATGTCTACTCTAGATTATATCTGCAATTCGTAAAAATAAGTTGATTAAGTAACGAACTTTTGAAAATCTGTAACACCATAATTACAATGACAGTCTTTCTAAAGTAGGCTCGGAAATAAAAGGCAGCCTTTCCTTTTTATTTTTTTAATGGGCAAAAGAAGCCGATGCTTAAAAATGGATTCAGAGATGAGTTGAGATGGGTTGAGATGGCTTGTGAATAGTAAAATAAAAATTAAATTATTTATTATATTTTGTGTGGAAATTTGGGAAAGTTGTTTTGAAATTTAAAAAAATTGAATTGTTTATTATATTTTGTGTGGGAATTTGAGAAAGTTGTAATGATGAGATGAGATGAGTTGAGGTGGATTGAGATGAGTTACGAATACAAACGAGGTCTAAAAGAGAGTAGGGGGAGCAAATAATAAAGAGAAGAAACCTGCTCGCTATGACCCTGAGGAAAGTAGACGACACGAGTCCCCGGCGTCGGTAGGGACACCAGCGGTCCAGCACATGCATGCCACAGCTCCGAATTTAAGCATTTCTTCTCCTCTCCCCCTTCCCCTCCAATTATAGAAAAGAAAAGATTAATTAGTAGTCCTGTTTTTACGGGCAAGAGCAGCGGCAAAAGAAAGCTAGTACTAAAAATAGGAACATAAAAATGACGTAGAAATAAAATATTTAGATATTAAAAATGTAAAGAAGAAGAAGAAAGATATGAGCTAGATACCTTCGTCATCCAGCTGACTCAATCCCGATGTTGAAAGCTTCATATCGACCTTTTCCTTGTCGCTTTTCTTCTTCTTCTTCTTTTTTGGAGGGGTATTGTTTCTAATTATAGAGATATTGATACAACCCTAACCCTCACTCATGGACAAGCCTACCACAAATAAATTTTAGGGAAAAAAAGGAAATCTAAAGCTATGAAGTACAAGAAGAAGCCTGACTATGCAAGCTCAAGCCATTGTTCTCCAACTCTATTACCTAATTCAGGCCATTGCTCGCAGATGACGATCTTTGAACAGTAGCTAAAAAGACTTCACAGACAGGAGAGGAGGTACTTCCAGTAAAATCACGCAAGGTGAAACCCCAAATGGAAAGGATCCGCGTCGACTCCACTATCCATAAATGAACAGAGCGCGTCGTTCGAGATCGTAGCCATGAGAGAGAAAAGAGAGAGAGGAGCTTGGGAGGAAGTGACGGACCGTTGAACAGTAGGCCCTATCGCTATCGATTGAGATTATAGAGAAACAGATGATTTTTTTAAACTCGGGGTGAAATCGAAAGGAACTCAGGTGGCATTGGAGAGAGAGAAAAGGAAGGAAAGAAAAGAGATACTTTCACTGTCTTGTAAGGGCGGGGGGGTCCGGAACAAGCTGGAGCTGAGAGAGCTGAGAGAGAGAAAATAAAAAAAGAGGGAGATTCGGAGCTTGTCCGAGTGGGGGGAGTTTAGAGGGAAGTGAAATCGGAGCCGTAGGGAGATCCGTACAAGAGAGAATCTGTGACCGTCCATTTGGGTAAGTGAAATGACAAGAGGCATGGCATGTGCCACCATCCTTGCAGTCGTCCTTGTCAGAGTACGGATTACGTTTTCAAATGGAAGGAGAGAGAGAGAGTTGTAAAGTAAGTCGACGCAGACGCTGCAAGCGAGCGTGTCATCCGAGAGAGGACGACGGAAAAAATAGAGTCACGTTAAAAAATTTAATTATAAGCGATTTTATATATAATATATGTATTTATTTAATATATTAGTTAAAAAATAAATTTTATTAATAATAGTATTAATTTAAATTTAAAATATGAAAATAATAATATAAATACGTAAATTAGTATAAGAACCATTGGTATATATATAATAAATTTATTTGTATATAACAAAACTCATATATATGTATATATAAAGTCATATATGTATAATATGATTTTAAAATCTTTTATATTAATTTATGCATATTTAAATATTTAGTAAGTTATGAATAGTATTTATCTAAATTTAGATAATTATTATTCATTTTACAAAATATATTTTAATAATTATTTATCTCTTCTCCCACTCTCTCTCACAATCTTTTCATTTTCTTCATCTTTTAACAACACAACAAACTTTCACATGCACATTTATTTTATTATTATAATATATTATATATTTTTTTATTTTTTTATATTTTTAATATAATATATAAAAATATATTTTTTTTATTATTACATTTGTATTATTAATGTCAAATGTATGTAGTGGATACTAATTGTAAAATATATATATAAAATTGATTTTAACAAAAAATTAATAATAATAATATTGTCTCATATATGCATAAGTCAATGTGAGAATTTTGCTTTAATGGTAAAATGGTTATGCAAAATAGGTGATTTTGCATATGCATATATATAGATCAATGCTAATACTCTTAATAGATGATTTTATATAAATTGAGAAGTTGAATAAAATAAAATTATTTATTATATTTTATGTAAAAATTTAAGAAAATTACAATAATAAGATAAGATGAAACTGTTTTTCTATTAATCAATCTTATACTATAATATATGTTAAGGGAAAAATAAAAATAAAAATAAAAAGATAAATCCTAAACACAGAAATATAAAATACAAATGATGAGCATAATTTTTCGAGTAAAATAATATTTGCAGAAGTAATGTTGTTGACAGGCAATTTACATCGCACGTCATTTATATATCATAGTTTAATTTGTAAAACATAAATTTTAAAATTTATTTTTTAAATCAAATTATGTTAAGTGAATAATTTGCGGTATAGAGGTTTATGAATAAAGTTATTCATATTTGAAATATATAAGCTTACCTTTTTTAAAATGATTGTGCAAGTTTTATACACTCTAAAATTATATCTAGTATTACCAAAACAAAAACGCACTTAATATTTTTTTTACATTTTAGTGTATGATAGATGATATTTATAATTTAAAAATGTGCAAGATCTAAATATTTATTTTGGAAAAGTTGATAAATCAAATATCTATATGAAAAAATTATTTTTTAATGATGAATATATGTTTAAAAAATATATATATGAAACTTGTATACACTAAGGTATCGTTTAATTATACAAATGAGATAAAATGAAATGAAATAAAATATTGTTATAATATTATTTTTTAATATAATTTTTATTTTAAAATTTGAAAAAATTAAATTATTTATTATATTTTATATAAAATTTTAATAAAGTTATCATAATTATACGAGACGAAATGAGAGGAAATTATTTGATTTTTGTAACCAAACGAAATTTTAGTGCCTATATTGTATTTAACAATTAACATTACTCTTAAAGTGAAAATAGTTTGCATAACGGTTAGGATGGGCTTGTAAGTTATTATCATAGCATAAAAGTAGGTCCATTTGGATAATGAAAATATTTTATCTCATTTTATTATAATAACTGTTCAAAATTTTTACATAAAATATAATAAATAATTCAAAATTTTCAATTCTCAAAACAATAATAACATTAAAAATATATTATAATAATATCTTTAATTTTCAACTTTCATCTAAATTCATCTCATTTTAATTATAGGTACAAATTAGTTGATCCGGTCCGGTCTAGTTCGGTGAGGGACCCAATATTTTCGATCCATCATTTTTCCTGACCAAACACTCATAAGGACCGGACCGGACTAGTAGTTATAGGTCCAATCGGTCCATTCGGTCAGGACTCTTTTTTTTAAATCAATTAATAAAAAGATTATTTAAAATATTAAATTAAACTAAGTGACTTATTAATATAGATTATGTAACAAACTCAATAAAAAATATTTTACATATTTAAAATTACATTATTAATTTATATAATTACTATATAATTAACTAATTGATATTATATATTAGTTAATTCATAGAATATTAACAAGTGTTAATAATATATTTAAAATTTTATATTGTTAATAGTGATATGTTAGATGAAGATATATATAAAATATTGTTAATTTATAAAATATTAATAAGTATTAATAATATATTTAAAATTTTATATTGTTAATTATATAATTATTATATAAATAATATATATAAATTTTTTTTATTTATTTTTTCATTCAGTCTAGCCCGAACCGAAACGGTCTATCTGGACGGACCGTTTATCACCCCTAATCTTAACTCACTAACATAAGAGTACTAATAAAAATAATTAAATTAACCTCGATTTCAATAAAAATAACAAACCAGAATGCCGATTTCAAAAAGATATTTGGATATTTTGAGCAAAAAGCATAAAATAATGGGTAAGGTAAACACTAACTAATTGAAGAAAAATCGATGGACGAAGACAATATACACGTGGAAATAGCGGCTAATTTGGGCCATCAACAGAACATGTGGAGAACGACGGGACACACCCAATCTGCCAATTTCACGCGTGAAGAATATTGCTTCAACTGCAGAGTTTAAAGTTGCCAGTTTGGGCTGGCTCATACTCATGACAACTCAAATCGAGCTGGCTACTTCCGGGCCCAAGCAGCCCGCCTTAGCCTGTTAAATTGCCACATACCATATCTTCCTCAACTTCACAATATAGTTTAAAGGATCAAAATTTTTATTTGAATTTTAAGATATAAAGAAAATAGAGAAAAACATGTAAAATATGTTATACAAAATTTAATATTTAATATTATTTTTTAAAAAAACTTATACAGATAATGATAAGAAAAATGATATTTGTAGTCATCGAGCGCACAATTATTTAAAAAAAAAAAGAGTAAATACGAGATCAAAATGAATTTTTTTTTTTGTTTAATGGTAGATCCTACTATTTTTCAAAGTGATTGTGTGGCGCTTGCTTACTTTACGACTGTATGTAACATTACTCTAATAATAAATACTATATGATCTATTGTCTGACTATTTTTCATTTTATGCTCATCACTTATCCAAATCTTATTTTCATTCTCTGTGGATGCTGTAAACGAAATGATGTCAAATGGTTTTGGGAATCAAGATTCTTATTTCAATATATATGTTGAATGGTGGTGTGTTTTTTTGTTGTTTTTTCTAGTGAGTGGTTAAGGACACAAGTTAATCGACCAGGAAGGCCCAATGTCTATAAATGAGCAACTCCTCCTCCAAATGTTCTTAAAGCAGCAGGTTAAACTTCAAATAAGTCAAGCACTGGGCCGGAGAGTATCTCGGCGATAGATACACATAAGTGATTGCTTCCTCGAGAGCCCGAGGCATACACTACATGCATGCATCTGTTTCTTTCTCTTCCTGTCTGCATCAGGAAGAATACCAGCAACACGAAGCCCTTGCACTTCTTGCCCAAGTAAAATTCATTACACCTTCTATTTTAGTACTGACTTTGTGCATCTGGTCGATCAATGGGGCTGGAGGCCATCACGAAGAATATATGAAAGTTCATCTCTGTTGGCATGGAGTAAGAAATCTTTCTAAAAGGGAAGGAAAAGCACTGATGCCAAACCAATTACAAAGCAGGAATGGATCATGTCTTTTGGACCCCGGGGGTCGTGTTGGTGCTCTTGAGGTAGGCTTGCCCATCAAGCTGATCTGGAGCTACCTAACAATTACCAGCAAGAATATCTACACTTTTCATGGTTGAACCTTGTTCTCTCTTATCCTTTCCTCCATAAAAGTGCAAAGTGAAAAATTCACTGTTCTTCAAAAGTGCAAAAAGTGAAAAAGTTCATTCTGCTTTGAGAACCGCATGCATGCAATTCAGTTATGAATACCTCCATTTCCAGTGGGGCAAGTTGAGGTTGCATCTGAAGAGGAGGTCCAGAGAAAAGGTCAATTATCCCTTTGGAAGATCTTGTGTGGGAGATTGAGATATCGATCATTGTTGATTTTAGTACAACGCCAACATCTATGGATGAAACAAAGACCTGAGATATCAATCATTGTTGATTTTAGTACAACACCAACATCTATGGATGAAACAGAAACCTGATTACATAATCACGGAAAGCAATCGTGTTTACTAGTTAGTATGAATTACTTATTGCCTTATTCAAACTAGGGTGAGAAGTGATCAAACAATAACTTTGAATCATCTCTTTGATCTCAAGTCTTTTTTTTAAGTCTTATTCATAAGTAAGTGAAGTAAATTTCAGCTACTATTTTGTCGTAAAATGTGACGTATAATATGGATAAAAACCCACACCTAACTTTATGACTTGGAACATAAGGGGAAGGAGAACAAAAAGTATTGAAATGTTTGTACTACCAGATTCCATCCTTTTGAGGATAAGTGCGAAGAAAATAATAAAAGAGCTAATAAAGGGCAAATCTCAATAGAATCCCTAAGGATTTTCAACTTGTTGAACATTGCACGTAGACCGAAGTTTAAATGATTAGTAACGTAATCGATCATTAAATTTCAGCCAATCAAACAACTAGAAAAGATAGAGCATCCGATATCCATGTTTGACTAGATCATGTATTATGGATCACTTCACTTGCTCTCCTGATCAGATCAGTCATGACATACATGGAACTGTATATAATGATCCACCACTACCAGTATGGAATAAGCTGAGTCAGAAAGTCTAATGACCAATACAAAAGCGCCACGTGAGAAGTGATAAAAAATTAACTAGGATGCAGCTTCGCCACAAGTAGGTTTGTGAGTCATAGCTAACTAGGGAGCTGCTAGTGGCATCCTTATCCCCTCAACTTCGTATGGAACAACTAGTTTTTGCATGGATCCCCCTTGAAAAAGGGTCATCTTCACTTGATCAATGCTAGCTAGAAAGCTAGCTGATCACGGGCATTCCATGAATGAATGACGTTCTTCGTGTTACTCTTTTATCCGGCCATTAAGGACCTGTACGTGAAAATTAAGGATTTGTTTGGTACATAGTTCATATGAGATGAAATGAGATGTTTTGTTGAAGATTAAATAAAATATTGTGAGAATATAATTTTTTAATATAATTTTTATTTTAGAATTTGAAAAAGTTGAATTGTTAATTATATTTTGTATAAGAATTTGAAAAAATTATAATGATAAGATGAAATATTTTGTGCATCCAAATCGGGGAAGATAACGTATATTGGACGCACAAGCTTCGACTTGTATATAGATAACGAGGTTCCAATTAGTATTAATAGAAAAAAATGCTAAACGCAGACATGCTTTGCGCAGGTACTGTGCATGAGGCGATGTGGCCTAACACATCGTTTGACAATAGTTTTCATTTTGGGCGAGCAATCTAAGACTTGAACTGTAAAACTAGGTGGGAATTGGGGATACGAGAACTGTGAAACATGTTTTATTTTTGTTCTTGAAGGAGGCAAGTAAAACTTGCATACAATGACATACTAATCTGGCAATGACACTTACTGCTTTAGATATGTTCACATGAATTACATCACATTTTCTTTAATTTCTCTTGTTTTAGTTCTTCCATTTTCAATTTGGAATAAACTTGTCTGACTTGCACATTTTAAGGCATATCAGAGTTTAGAGACTATTCGTGGGGCTCTGGATCGAAGAAAATCCTTAGCTAACCGATTCATTCGTATAACTAGAAGATTTTCTTGTATTTTGGAGAATATTATTCTGGAGAATATTGATGCTGCCGTTTAGTCAAAAGTTATTGGGAGGGAGTACTGACCCAACATAAGCTTTTTCATGAAGAAGAGAAAGGAAAGAGAAGTCCTTGGAAAGATGGGGCTTCAGTTTTCATTGTTTTTAAGATGTAGTGTTGGATTTTTTCCTTGGTTTGATGATCAGTAGTTGTAAAAAGTAAAAATGATTGCTTTCCAAAGCAGACAACCACCTCAAAGACAAAGGTAATGCACAAGAGCCAAGATTTGAATGCTACATGCCATAAATTGCACTCGAAGTAACCATTGTTTAGGGATTGAAAGCAAGATAGGAAGAAAATTTTCTCGAAATTGGAACTGGGGAAGATTTCGTTCACTGGCAATGCTTCTGCTTCAATTCCTCGACGTGGTTCTGTTTTGCTCGATTTGAGAAATGCAAAATGTGATTTCAAATATTTTTCTTTCTATATTTTCTCATTCCTTCCTTTCTTTCTTTTTTTTTAATATAAAATAACTGCCGACGTGGCAACATGCCACATCACTAGAGTACACGGTGCTTCTGCATTCGTGATTGTATACAATAGAACTGTTATTTGGTAAGTAGTAGCAGACCCCTTTGACGAGAGAGTTTTCAGGTAGCAAACGATCGATCGAGTACGTACCAAGTTAATTTGCAACCACCTCATGAAACGATGTACGTAAGAGGTATACTATGCATGCATGCATGCAAGTAATTCAGACTTCGGTCAGAGTGTACACTCAGTTAATACTTCCAAGTTCCATATTTAATGTACGTACTCCTAGTTTTCAATTTAGAGTGGTTTGCCGAGGATAAGCGTACGCGTAGTACTATAGAGACAATATTTCGTCAGGAGTATTCATGGAAATATATGCATAGTGATCATGATCACCAGCAGACATTGGCAATTAATTGGCACGCATGGGGTTATGTATGTGTGTATGTATATACATACATACATATATATATATATATAAATGTGTGTGTGTATTTATTTATGTATGTGCATGTGTATGATCTTTAAGTACTATATATAGATTTGTAGTTCATATCATTGGTAGAAGTCGAAGACGTCTGGTCTAACATAGCGGGTCCAAAATGTTGGAGATCTTACACACCCAAAGATACAAGGGCCGGTCAAGGAAGCCGAATCCATATAATCTACGCATGAAAAATGGAGGAACTTAATTAAGTAATGTACTTCACATGTTAACGTCGTATTTCGTACGTCTTTGAATCGGGTTCCAACAACTCAGGTCTCGGCGTTAATGCTGTCACACTCAAGAAAATAGAGAAAGGAGGAGCCAGGGAGGTTGGGAGTCTCCGATGTTTAAGTCAGTATATTTCTTTTGTAGTTTGTGCGAGAGTGCAAGAGCTTAGAGACAGTTTTTCGTACATGGGGGTAAGCTTTTATAAGGGGTTTTTGGGTGAGGACATCATTTACCTTGCCTTAGGGGGCTCATGTCATTTCGACTGTTGTTTTGTCATAATATTTTAATGCGATGTGGCTCCTAATGCGGCGTGGGTCCCTGACTGGACTTTAGCATGTGAGTGGTCATTGCCGAGTCTCTCCATACCTTTTGTCAGGAGATCTAAGGCCTCTGCATCTGTTGCCCACTACTTGTCTACATAGGTTTTCGAGGGCTAGGTGTTATTGGTGTATATCAGGGTGGCGAGTCTCATCTGTCCATTTCGTTCGTTGTTTTTGCGTGAGGATTGCTTCACGGGATGATTTTACTTACGTACGGGCCGAGTACTACGCAGAGGCCCAGTGACTTCTTTTAGAGGAGGGTCGTTGGGCCAAGTTAATTCTCCCTTCCCTGAGGTTCCTCATGGGCTTGTTACTCGGGCCTACGGGAGGGAAAATTCCCTTACACCACACACTCAATTTATAATCAGAACGATCATTCTTATATAATTAACTACCAACTATATATATATTAATTAGTATTGTACTAGATTATGGAACCCACGTAAGTACAAAAAGATTTGTAAGAACCTCATGAAAAGGAAAATAAAAAAAATTAAAACCGGTCGAGAAGGCAATAATAGTAAATATTACACATGATATATAAATGCTTTGCAAATCCGTTAAAGTAGGGAACAAAATTAATGTAGAGCTACTACCATAACTGACATAATTCATTAGTATACATACGGTTTCAGTAACAACCAAATTTATTTAAGAGATAATTGGTGAGTATTTTAAATTATTTGTGAATAATTTTGAATTGTACGTTTATGAATAATAATGAAATGGTCTGAGAATATCTAATATCAGTTATATTCCCAAAGATGACCTAAGTGTACATACTGATTTTACAATTAATAATGATAGATACGGATTCAGAGGGTGTAAATAACACCCCATCGTATTAAGTAAGTTTTTAATAGTTTTTTTTTTAAAAGACATAAAAAACTTGCGGATTCGAAACTTGTATAAACATTTTTTTTTTTTAACGATATCCTCATTTCCAATAGGAAAAGGAATTTGTAACGAATGGCTTTAATAGAAGGCTGCAAGGGACTAGCTGCAAATATTCTTTAAATAATTATTTTTTGTTATTTTAAAGCAGCTGAAATAAAATAAATGAGTAGAAAATAAAAAATAAAGAAAAACTATGGATGGTTTTGGACTGCAACCCATTGGCCATAAAGTATAGGCGCATTCTAGACCCGACTAATCAGAAGTTGGACCCTTCTTGTTGGGCCTTGTGTGACCCTAAGCTGGGCCATAAGCTGAACGGGTTTGTCTTGCAAGGGTCCATCGTTGTAATAGTAGCATTAGTATTGGTTAATGCATATGCATATGTAAAATTATCTCTTTTGCATATCCACTTTGTCATTCAAGCAAAATTCTCACATTGGCTTATGCATATTTAAAACAAAATAATAATAAAATATTATTATTTTATTATTATTACTTTTTTGCTAAAATCAAATTTTTTTTTATATATTTTACAATTAATATCCACTACATACATTTGACCTTAATGATACAAATGTAATAATAAAAAATATAATTTTTTAATAATAATATATTAAAAATATAATAAAATGAAAAAAATATATAATATATTATAATAATAAAATGAATGTGCAAATGAATGTTTGTTTTGTTGTTAAAAGAGGGAAAAAATGAAAGGATTGTGTGAGAGAGAGTGAGAGGAGAGATAAATAATTATTAAAATATGATTTGTAGGGTGAATAATGGTTATTCAAATTTGGATAAGCACTATTCATAGGTAGCTAAATATTTGGATATGCATAAGTCAATGTGGATGATTTTAGAGCCATATTATGTAAATATAACTTTGCATATGCATATGCATATGCATAGACTAATACTAATGCTCTTATTGGGTGCTAATCCAGTTTCATGTGTGAGGTTTCTTATTACTAGCGGTACATGAAACCAAATGACAGGATTAAAGATTCTTGATTGGATAGTGAATGAGGGAAAAAATGAAATGATTGTGTGAGAGAGAGTGGGAAGAGAGATAATTAATTATTAAAATATGATTTGTAGGGTGAATAGTGGTTATCCAAATTTGGATAAGCACTATTCATAAGTAGCTAAATATTTGGATATGCATAAGCCAATATGGAAGATTTTAGGGCCATATTATATAAATATAACTTTGCATATGCATATGCATATGCATAGACTAATGCTAATGCTCTTATTGAGTGCTAATCCAGTTTCATGTGTGAGGTTTCTTATTACTAGCGGTACATGAAACCAAATGACAGGATTAAAGATTCTCGATTGGATAGTGAAAGTATTTCATCTCATATCATCTTCTTATTACAATTTTTTTAAATTACTGCCACACGTTGGACTAATTGTTCTATAAAGTTCAGGGGATGGATTTTTTTCCCTCAGAGTTGGAATACAAACAACCAACAAATTTCAATCGCAAAATATTCTGTACAATTGAAGAAAAGATCGGAGTCCTTTAGAGTTCCTGTATACGACATCTATACAGCAAAGGCTTTCGATCTTCCTTACCTTTTATGAATATCTTCAACTATAACTTGTTCCATCAAAATTCTAACTTTCATAGATACAATAGTAAATAAATCAATTTTGGAATTTATTCACCTTGGCCCAGAGAGCTCCATTGCTTGGACTAGTAGGGAAGAGTTATCGGTGAGATCAGAATATCTATCTGATGCAGAGAACTCATGGGGTTTGCATTTGGTAGATTCAACTCTTTGAGAAGCTTCCCATCTTTCGGCGAGACCATCACCTTCAAGCATTCTAACCACTTCAGACATTTTGGGTCTGTGGCCTGGGAGGTATTGGGTGCACAAAAGAGCCACTTGAACCATCTCCTCCAGCTCAATTCTGTCATAGTTGCTTTTAAGATCCTTATCCACAAGCATTTCAAGCTTCTTCTCCTGATGGATTTTCTTTACCTGTGATCATAACTCGATGTCACGTAAATGTATATCCAAAATAGACTAATACCAGATGTTGAGGAATAATCCCACATTGACTGTGGACAAGGTCTTGGGCATGTTTATAAGCAATGGGCAATCCTCTCTTATACAACCGGTTTTATGAGATGAGTTAGGCCCATGAATTTCATCATGGTATCAGAGCCTGCCACAGGACGAATGTGGGCCCACACTACTTACCCCGTGACAAGGACCAGAAAAAATACTGGCCTGCACGTGAGGGAGGGTGTTGAGGAATAATCCCACATTGGCTGTGGACAAGGTCTTGGGCATGTTTATAAGCAATGGGCAATCCTCTCTTATACAACCGGTTTTATGAGATGAGTTAGGCCCATGAATTTCATCACCAGATCAGTAGGCATAAACTATTGTGAAAGAAAAGCCTATGTAGAACTTGTACTCACCCAATCGAGCATGACACCTTTCTGGTTGGCTGCCTTGCCGAATTCTAACGCTCGCTGGCCTGTAATTAATTCTAGGAGAAGGATCCCAAATCCGAAGACATCTGTTTTCTCAGAGGACTGACCGGTGGAAAGATATTCCGGGGCTATATGCCCCACCGTGCCTCTCACTGCTGTGGTAACGTGTGAATCTTGGTGATCCAAAAGCTTTGCCAAGCCAAAATCTCCTACCACGGCCTCACAACAGTCATCAAGCAATATATTTGCAGCCTTCACGTCCCTATGAATTATCTTCGGGTCACACTGCTCGTGGAGGTATAATAGTCCCCTGCCAGCTCCTAAGGAAATCCTCTTCCTAGTGTTCCAGTCCAAGACTGGTTTTCCTGTCAAAGATCAATTTGAGTCTAATTTAGCAAAACACTGCATCTCGCATAGCAATCATGTTTGCTTGTCTTTTAACTAGTTTACCTTTGAGACGAGAAGCAACACTGCCATTGGACATAAATGGGTAAACTAGAAGCCTTTCTGTGGGCGTCACACAAAAACCATATAGCCTGAGGAGGTTTCGGTGCACGGCTAGGCTAATCATTTCAACTTCAGTCTGGAATTGAATCTCTCCTCCAATTGCATTACCATCTTTAAGCCTCTTGACAGCCACAACAGTCCCATCTTGGAGAACTCCTTTGTACACGTTTCCAAAACCACCTTTTCCAAGTATGCTTTTGTTGCTGAAGCTGTTGGTTGCACTTTGAAGTTCCCTGAAATGGAATCTCTTCAAGTTTCCAAGGGAAATCTCTTCATGATGCCGGTCTGAAATTTCAAGAGATTTTTGACTTATAACTCAAGCCAATTATTACCAAGCACTCAAACACGCCACATAAATGTTTCAGTTTTTGAAGTGTCATCATCTAGCACTAACCTTTGACATCAAAGAATATCTGTTTGTGGTGCCTTTGCCTCCACCACAAAAGAAAACCAAATCCCAGGGCCATGAGACAAAGGCATCCGAGGCTCAAGCCAAAGGCAAGGGCTATTTTGTGACTGTTAGGTCTACTAGAAGGCTGAGCTGCTTAAGGCGCAAAGATCTTGAGGTCAGAATGAACACGAGAGTACACAAAACATGAAATTGCATATTAGGGAAAGGGGAAGCAGTTTTTAAGAAAAAACTACAGCCAAAAAAGTATTGTATTCCATACTTTGTGAACCATTCAAGTTCATGGACATTGGCAAGAGTGTTGTCCCATTGCAGTCTGGTTCAGAGCCTGTTGGGCATATCAAAGGGTTCCCAACAATGCTGCGACGATAAGAAAAGTTTTAGTATCTATTGCACGGTTTCCCACACATGGGCACTCGCCCTACATATATATATATATATAGAGAGAGAGAGACTTATCAAAATTTATATATATATATATATATATATATATATAGAGAGAGAGAGAGAGAGAGAGAGAGAGAGATTTACTTGAATGTTTTAGCAGGAAATCTGGGTACAGGTCCACTCAGACTGTTGTAGGACAAATCACTGAATAAAACCTTTTTTTCAGAAACAATTCAATTGTAGAAATCAAACATTTGTGCATGGCGAAAGAAAAACTGGAGAAGAGACTTACAGAAAGGCAAGCTGGGTCATGTTAGCCAATGACATTGGAAATGCTCCCGAGAGACTGTTATTGTTAAGTCTCCTATAGCCAATTCAAGCAAACCTCATCAGATAGAGACCGAGGAATAATTTCATAGTTATTTATTTTGAGCATCAAGTCTTAACTCAGAAATTCTTACATGTATTGGAGGCTTCTCAGATGACCCAGAGTTGTAGGAATTTCCCCACTGAAGAAGTTATTCGAAAGATCCAGTGTGTGAAGCTTTGAGAGCTTTCCAAGCTCTGCAGGGATTGGTCCTTGAATGTTGTTGTTCTGTAAAAGCCTGCAGAGTAGTGCAGAGAAGACTAATTAAAACCAATTACAAAGAAGAACCATTTTCATTAAGGAGTGAACGAAACTTACACAATCTGAAGATTTTTCAGATTGCCTATACTTGGAGATAGAGTACCGGATAAATTCTGGCTAGGAGTACCCCTGCAACGTGAACATTTCAAAAACTTTAGAACATATTTCTTTTCTTTTCTTGTTTTGTTTTTTCTTTTACAAACTTTTGGCTATTTAGTAGAATGTTTAACATCATGCTCTGTCTCGCTCCAAGAAATAGAATTGCAATACGACTTACAGGCCAATGACTAGGCTCTCAGCAGAACAGGTAACCATGGTCCAGCTACATGGATCAACAGAGTCGCCATCCCAATTATCAAGGACACCATGGGGATCCTTTAAAGAAGTTTTTATTCCCATTAAAGCTTGCACTGCAAACACAGCAGCAAGATGAGAATTTCGCACCATATAGGCACCTAAAGAATACGGTTTTTTGCAGATTTTAAAGGGAAGGAGGAAAGAAAGTTTGGAGTTACCTTCAAAGTTTACACCTTTGAGAGAAAGTAATCCATATGCAGAAGCCCAAAAACAGAGAAAAGCCACAAAACACAGAGAAGCTTCTTTTCTCAATGCCATTGAATTGAGATTTACTATGAGCAAGGCTCACAGATAGTAAAGCCTGCTTATGGTGGGTGATGGAGCTACTTGGAAGAATAGCCCTCAAAGTGGTCTCTCACAGCCCCACTTCCTGCTTTCCATACCAGAATCCCATTCACCGAAAATCTTATGTCAGACCCCAACTTAAAAATCCGTTTTTGGGTTGTTTAAAAGGAACTAGCATGCTTGTCATTGAGTCAGGAGGTTGTAAAGAGAAAAAAATGAGTCTTAAAAGAACAAAACGAACCAAATCTCGAGGAGACAGGCAATTCCCCTAGGGTGTCAATCATGCATTTGCGTAAAAGAGGCGTGCTGTTTTTTATTTTTATTTCTGTCCCACTACTTCATTTTAAGTAAAAACCTCTAAGCGTGATAAAGATGAAAACTTTACATATTGCGTGTACATTATCCTGATACCAAATTCTTCACTGTTCAGGCACGAGTCATCTTGATGCATAATACTGTCAGTGTATTCAGTCGATTTATTATCATTATTTTTTGAAAAAAACGATACATATGACTGAATTGTTCAACACAAAATGGTCAGAGGTCAGTAATTTGATTTGTATGGGATCAAAAGCTTTGCTTGGGACCGTGGGGAATTCAGTATTCCATGAGTTTGGCCACTCAGTAAAGTCCCAAATACAGTCAGTCGACTTTTTTTTTCGAAGGATTTGAGAATGGGAGAATCTCAATGTCATGGGGCTCGAGATTGATGATGGGTTTGGCCACCCCCTACCTATATCTATTATCTACGAACTACTAGGAAATTTGTGTGGCTCTTCTTTTTTTGCCTTTCTAGTTTCTTCCATTAATTTTTAGTATGATTTCATATAATTACATATTTAATATCTTTTAGGATGGTGAAGTGTTGAGTGTGCTTTCGAGATTCCACAAAGCACTAACAGCTAACAATCACACATGCTCTTGCTTTACATACCACAAGCCGACAGCCATACTTCAAAAACTATTCAAAAAGAGAGAACTTTAAAAAGCAAAAGCTGCTCTCTCTCTCTCTCTCAAGTGATAGTATTTACTATTTCCAGCCGCTTCCAAGGCGCGTTTAACGGTCCGGCAGTCGTGTGCATATTTCTACAACACACACCTTAAAATTTGAGAGAAAAACCTTAAGATTTATATAAAACACCCAAATCAATTTTTTTATTCTAAAATACTACTGAGCTTCAGTTTCTCTCTAAATTTAGAGAGGCACTACAGCTTCTTTAAATATTTTTATTTTAAAAATGATCTCTTCCTCTTTTAGCACTCTCTCTCTATTTCAAGAAATAAATTTAAAATGTTATAGGGAACAAATATAAAATAGAAAATAATATCTAGACAAAATTATTCTTAAAAGTTTGGATGATTAATAGTATATCATTCAATGAAGAAAAACTTTTATTTTACTTCTTTAAACTTTCATTCTTCCTTTTCTTTTCTTGAGAAAGAAGAGGATAGCTAAAACTAGTGGTTCACGTCTCTAGAAGATGTAGTTCTAGATATCGCTGGCTCTGCAGCAATGTGATTAGAAAGAGATGCATGTAAGGGACCCGCCTCCAGTTTAGTGCCCAATCACACTCTAATATGACAAAGATAGAAAAATTGACCAAACATAAGAATAGAACAGAGTCATTTATAACACAATGACAAATATGTCCACGGTTTACGGGCAAAAATTACCGATAGCAGCTTGGCATTGTTGTCTCTTTCTTCACTGCTCAGTGCTCAGGACCATAAGCTTTGATTTTGAATACAATAATCCAAGATAAAAGTATAACCCACTATTTTGTCTGTGCATTCCATGTCTAATGGGAACCCACCGTTTTTCTACCGGCTAGAAGATGACTAGAACTCTGCATCCCCAGTAGCTTTACATGGGACCGTTCTTGAAATGTGGCTTCCTGTGATTCGTTTGGCTTGATTTGCATTCTTGACAGTGGTCATGTTTACCCAATCATTGCCTAGTGAATACTAAATTCACTTCCATAATGAGAAGAAAGATACATGGTGAACATCACTTGTATATACAGATGATTAGGCATGCATCCAGAGCCAGAGGGCATCACAAGATTGATTGCACAAGCTGATGTGCACCATTTTGGTGATATGGACCATCACCCTTAGCTCTGTACTTGTTTTACAGCTCAATAGGATAGGGGACATGGGAATTGGATTCCTTGGGTCCTCCATTATTTATGAAGAGATTAATTTGGAGCTTCTACTTGAAGAATGTTTAAATAAATGAAAGTATAAGATCCAAGAATGAATGAGAGATACTTATAATTAGGAGATAGCGAGTGTGAGAAATATGTAGTCTAGGTTATTAAATTAAATGACAAGTTCATTAAAGATTTGATACTCAGCTCAGTTGCTGACCTTAATAGACACCCAAAGTTTTGACACTGATTTGGTGAGCCCCAACGATGCCTCTCTCTCATAGCCCACGCGCACAGAGGTAAGTTTCATAAAAAAAAAGATCACGTTGGCAACTATGGCCGACGGAAAAAAAAACATAAAAAATAGAAGGTTCCCATCAGCAACAACAACTCCATGTGCCGCTTGAACGCTGCTCCGGTCCATCCAGCGACAACCAACGTGCATGCTCTCACAAACTCATCCATAAACAATATGCAGGATCGACCCCAGTACTAGACAGCTGAAAGCAGCAGTTATTAGCATTATTTTAACAAAACCTTACCGTTTGATTAATAGCTGAATTGATAGGGGATTATCAATTGAAATGATTACTCCTCGTGTTCTAATATAATCATTGACATGAGTAGTGTTACAAAATGATTGTTGGTTTAGTTCGATAGCGAGGTGGTAACGATCTGTACTGATCTTTTAAGGCTTAAATCGAAAGGCTTAAGTACAGATCCACATGACACTTCCTAATTTGGCACTGTTCTCAAAAGTAGACCAGACTCTTGCTCACCTGCTTAGAAATCATAGGCCCCATCTTGTCCCCGTATCTCATAACTCTTTCAGAAACTCTTCCCTCCAATGAAAATACATGTGCTACTCAAAATCCTGATACCTATGCCATCACCGTACCCTCGTTTGTTTCGTTTATTTTATTTTTTATTTTTTGTGATTCAAAAGAGTCATGAGCCGCTTCACAAACTCTGCGGTGTTCATTTGAGTGTCATATGCCGTGATTGTTTAATCGATTGGTATCAACAGAGTTACAGGCATCTTAATGACATTTGTTTATTATGAATATTATGGCACAGGTGCTTTCTGCGGGAGTAAGGATAATGGATAATGGCCTCTTTAAGAAAGTAATCAATCATAATATATAATGGGGCGGGCATCTTTAATTTGTGCGCCCACGTACGTACGATCGGAGAACTTCTGGGCTTCTTTCGAAGTTTGAACTCGTCCTCTTTCTAAAAGCGTGATTTACCTTAAATTTATTAATAGTGATAATGATGGAAATACATGTATGAATATTTTCTTTAACCGTATATGTTTGGTTGTTTAGTACCATGGGTACAAAACATAGCAAACAACACTAATTTAGTAAAAAAAAAAGGGGAAAATTAAGAAGGGATGTCATTGTGTCAATGGGCATGCACCATTTGGAAGAAAAACCATTATTGCTGGTATAAATGGAAACATAATATAAGTGACAAAGGGGCAGGTCATGGACAGGAAGGCAAAACCAATTCATATGTTAACATGAAGGAAGACAGTCATCGTACCCAAGTCCGAACATGGCTCAGATGGCTCTTGTTTTAGGGAACATGGCAATCCATCTTCCTATTCTACAGGGATGATGTTTTTACATCATGAAAAGGACCCCCAAAGACTCTTCAGCTCACTTTATAGCGGCATAATAATTTGAACCGGTCCCCCCCCCCCCCCCAACCCTTTTTACCTTCCAACCACCGTTTAAGTAAAACAATAATAGCTCTTTCTCTGCTCACTTTGTCCTCTTTTTCTTTCTCTGCCTTCTTTTTTCTTTTTCTTTTTAGTTTCCATCAAGAAAATCTGCCTCCCAAAAGAAAGGTTCTTCTCTATAATATTTCTTTTGGGTTCTGCAAATGGGGTGGCCTTCAGGAGATTTTTGGTAAATGAATCAAGATATCTGGACCTTTTGTTTTTTTTTCCTCTCTAGTAACCAGGGGTATCCAGATTTCGGACCATGTTGTAACTTGGAGAGTTCACCGGCGTAAGGACTACACTCGTCCTCGTGTTTATGTGGATATCTATCAAAGGGAAAGCTCCAAAAAGAACTTTTATGCGTAATATACCAATATATACAATAAAAATTAAATGCAGAGATAAAAATGGAGGGAAGCAGCAGCCTATTTCGTAAGGCTTGTTTTGTCACGCTCATTGCATTTTGCTCTATCGATAGGTCTAAGTCAGTCTACAGATTGGCAATACTGTCTTGTCTTCGGCCTGGAAAAAAGGTGCTGTATGTACCCAATGAAGTTTCAAAGAAATGACGAATGACAAGTGTGAGGAGTAACACATATATTAACAAAATGGAGACTGTTCAAAGGGAAAGCATAAGAGATAAATAACATCGAAGAGAAGTATCGATATATCAATTTTGAGGCACAATTGTAAAGTGACAAAAATATGGACAAGTAGGCAGAGTATCTAATTTAATCAGATAATTGAAGAAGATGTCTATCCATTTGAAATTTTAGAAAGACTCGTACCTCTCTCAAAATGTTCTCTCCTATCATTCTCAATGACATCTATTACAAAAGGATAGACTCATAGAACTTGCTTTATCGCAGAGATTTAAATGGAAAAGGGTACACGCCTCTTTGATTTCCTTTCCTCAAGACAAGTCATTCTGCAGAAACACCGCGTTGTAGACTGAACAAAAGAGGCTCTTTGTTCGGGTCCCCCCCTCTCTTGTGGTTTCCTGTTACTGCAGTCTGCTGTTACTATTATTTTTGGGTCCATCCCTCCCACCTTTGTTATTTAGAAGCCTATAAACTTGTATAAGATATTCCGAATTTACAACTGTTGCTTCCATCTAGTCTATTTTCACTTGCTCTTCAGTCTTCAATGTAAATTATTTTCATCTCAGTTTTTCAGATGGGCAATGTGTAGACACAGGTTCTACCTAGAAAGCATTACTCAGCAAGTTCCAGAGTTTTTAACATTATTAGAAGCTTGTAGCCAATCAGTAGGTAGAATAGAATACCAATTGGCCCATAAAATATGAAGACCAAAATAAGACTTGAGGAGTACTTTCTGTAGAATGAAGAAAGGCCCAATAAATATGAAGAACATGCATGTACAGTAGGATTAAACCAACTTTTCTAGTCCCCGACATTGTTATTTAAGAAATGAATGCCATGTCAAACTGCACTTATCGCCTCCACTTTAAATGGAAAATTGGATCCATTTAATCTGTTCAACAGTAAGCATAATACTGATTACTGTGTCCATGAGAAAAAAAACAGAAAGATAAAAACCTTTGCAATTGAAACACCATGAATTTTATTTTATTTTATTTTATCGGTAAACAAGATTGTATTGACTATAAGATAGAATAGGCAAGAGCCCAAGTTCACTGGACATATTCAATAGCAACGCCCGCATGAATTTTATTAGCCGCTAAAAAGTTTATCACGCCCCAATAATCACTAATTTCAGATTGGAGAAAAGAAAAAATGCATTCCAAAATTTCCTCAAGAAAGAAATACCATACTACATTATCCTGACGTGATACAATCAGAAATACAGCCCAGTAATAACGCCTAAGCAGCCAAATTAGCCGTAGACACACCTTTTCTAGAATTAACGGAACAGAAGAGATTCAAGACATCAGCGTGATTACGAATGAATCCTGGACATTTGGAAAGAAGATTTTGAGCTTCAGTATACCTTCCAGCCTTGAAGAAGGCTTCAAACATTCGGATGAACACAGATGTTGCTGGAAACCTCTTCGAAGTCATTTCCTTCAGAAAGACAATAGCATCATCACCAGTTCCAGACTTCGATACATACTTGATAAATGGATCCACATAAGGTGGAAATCCTTGGTTTTTCATCAACCCCAAAAGATTCAAAGCATCTTTAAACCCATCCTGAACCAGTAACTTGCTTATCAGTTCTTTATATGTGTTATGACAAGGCTTTAACTGTTTTACATTGACCAGACCAACGAGAAGCATGCATGCGTCTATTGCCCTGTTCTTTTGGCAATAAGAATTTACCAAAATGTTAAATGCATTACCAGCGGAAGAGACTCCCTCCTTCTCAACCATCTTTTGGAAACACTCAGAAGCCTTGTCATGATTGCCAGCCACACAATGTCCCTCTATGAGAGAAGTCCATGTCCCGTGATCAAGATTGGATCCACATTTTTCCAAAGTCTCCAACAGTTCACTTGCCTCATCATTTTTGCCAGAACTACTAACCTTGAACACAATTTTACTCTGTAAATGACCGCTAGCCACAAACCCACCTTCCTTCATTGCTTTCAAAACCTTATTGCAGTCTCTAAATCTACCAACGCTGGTTAAAGACTTGAGAACGGCATGAAGCATAGAATTTGTCATCACATTCCCACTCTGAGTAAAAATCCTCACAACCCTCGAAAATAAGTGCATATCGAATTCTTTACTGACAGCTACTTTCCTCAATAGAAAGGTACCACAATGGACCGAAGGCTTACGTGCTCCAGCCATGGCAAACTCATACAAATCCACAGCATCCTTGGTCATTTTCCTTTTACAAAACCGCCCTAAAACCTTTACATATGTCTCCTCCTCCATTTCATAACCATTGCTTCTCATCTCATCAACAACTTTCCAAAACCTATCGATACAATCTTCCCTCCCCAACACCCTGGCCATAACATTATAAGTCAGCTTATCATGCTTAAACAAGCCACTCTCCTCCACCCATCTAAAGAAAATCAATGCTTTCGTCGGCTCCACGCCAACATTCTGCAATACCATCTTAACCATATCACTTGAGAATGTAACACCAAATTCCCGTAACTGTCTCTCGACATCATCACCCCACACGTCACTCCTAACAATTTTACACACCCTCGAACACACCTTCTCCATTGAATTATCCACTGAACCCGATGCATACACACCCCTCAGTTTCTCAATATCACTACCCAATCCATCCTTTCCAAACTTCTCCAAGACCTTATTTTGCACGCCCTTGGATATCCCATACCCTTTTTTCTTCATAGCCTCAACCAAATCCCAAAACTCATTCACAAACCCATAATTACCAAGAATCCCTAGCATCAAATTATACGATTTAGAGCTCAATCTTTCGCTATCACTCTCCAAAACCCAATCGAAAAATCTCTTCGCTGCATCGGGGCTTGACTCGAGCCTATTTAAAACCCTCAATGCCAATTCATGACTAAGCACGACATCGCTCAAGTCCAACTCTTTCCTAGTATCATCGACACCCATAGCTTTTGCAAAAATATCGGCTATAACTATGTGATCCGAATCTTTCTCTTCGAGGGCTGGTTCAGACGACAGTCTACTAGAAATCGTATTCGTAGAGTTTGTGAATTGGGAATCTGAAATGGGTTGCGGAGCTGTGCAGTAGAAGAGTGAATTGAGAGAGTGGAGTGATGGGAGGTTGGGATCGGAGAGTACCTGGAAATGCGAGGAGTGAGAATGAATGTGAAGCTGAGATCGGAGAAGGTGGTGGCGTCCGAGGAGAAGCAATCGCCATTGGTGTCTCATGCTTTTGGGGATGAAGAGTTCTAGCAATACACAATTGGTATACGAGAGGGGACAGATTAGGGTTTAAGAGGGGATGCAAGTTTTGGTATTTAAATGGAGATACACGAGGACAAAAAAAAAGGAAACAAGACTCGGGCATGTTTGGATAGCAAACATTCTCAAAATTTCTAAAGTTTCATTCCATTACTCAAACTTAAAATACATTTCTATTTTAAATTTTAAATTTTTATCAAATTATTACCTAATTATTATTCAAACATAAAAATCAATCTAATTTTTATAAACTTTAATATAAAATAATATTAAAAAATTAGATTCAAACAACTTTTTAATTTTATATATTCACTTTCACAGATTCTAATACAATAATTATTTTAGAAAATATTTTTATTTGATTTTTTTCTCTTATTTCTCAAAATTGAACAAAATATCTTTACTCAAATCATTTTATTATCAGTTTCACTTTGAAACGGTACCATCTGCTTTTGAGGTGAAACCAACATCCAATAGACAACTGCCACATTAGTAATGTAGTAAAAAGTTCGATGAAGACCACTGCATCAGGTTTTTTCCCAAAATACTCTAAACCTATTTTCACTTCAGCATTTCGTTACCCACCCACCAGACACTACGGCTTGCCCTTTGATATTCCCCACCAATCCGACGCTAGGCAGCCCGACGCAGCCACCTAATCCGAAGCCAACTAGTTTCACGCAAGGAAGTTAGCCACCATTCAGTCCGTCGCCACCCACATCCTTATTAGAACCAGATTCACAACAAGGTTCATAACACATACCATACATCAGGGTTATTTCATCCAAGTCGATTTCAAGCAATAATCCACCCATTTGTAAAGCCATGATCACTGCCCACCACACAAAAACAAGCAGAATTAAAAACCAACTCACAGTCCAAATCGAAACCCATGATAGATATAAAATCCGATGAGATTTCTAGAGTTCTTAATATGTTTGAAATTGATGCTAGATTTTCGAAGGGAAATAAATATATTAAGTTTCTAGGACAAAATTAAAGCTATAAAAATCCATGGCAAAATGTACCACCGAGGTTGGCGTCGATGGGATCTGCAAATCCGGCTTCAATGACTGTAGAACGCGGCGTTGACACCAACAAAGTTCACGGCGTTGAGGGGGGAGGGATTTTCTAAGACATAGATGGTGAAGCTTTTGGGATCTCCGATGAAGTTCACGGCTCGGCGTCAATGCGTTCACAATGTTGAATGGCGGCGGATTTGACGAGAGAGAGATAGACGAGCAAGAGGGATGGAGATTTGATGCGAGAGAGACGACTCAGACGAGGATGAGGGAGGGATTGGGTTTTGAGGGTGAGGGATGTCTGCTTCGATGCGGTGAGTCTTGTTCCTAGTCTAATGGGTGGGCTACGTGACCTTAATCTATTGGAAGCTGTTCTCAACCCCACATAGACGTATTGCTTAGAAGATATTCTCTTTCACTATTATTCATAAGATTGTAATATACTTAAAAGTATTCAAACATGCAACTGACTTTTGTTTGTTTAGCTGTTCCAACTAAATTTGTAACAATTGGCAAAAAAATTATATATATATATATTTAAAAAAAAAAAAAAAAGGAAGAAGAAGAAGAAGGAGGAAACCACGTTTGTAACATTGGTTTGATAGAAAATTTCAATAACAGAAATTTATGGTACATTTGGATTCAAATTTTCTAGATAATAGAAAAAAAATTATGAATCCATTAATGAGTAATCCAAACAATCTGTATCTGAGCAGCCAATAAAAATCAGGACCAGGGTACTTTCTGTATCCTGAATTACACTGTATGAGAGAGTTCAGTTTCATGGCATCATGAAAAATTAAGAATACAAAATAATAATAATAATAAAACGATGGCATAATAAATGTTAGCTTTAGACTTCCCTCAATATGGTTCTAAAGTAACAATCATTGTTGCAATACTTTTTAATGCCTATTGAAAAAAGAAAAAAATTGGCACTCCAATATGGTGTGTATGTAATATGCTAAATCTGCAAGGGAGAAGCCTGAAAAAAAGTAATTGCCAACGACTGAAAATTAGCTGAACCGTTGGTGGGCGATTAGCGTTATGTAATCGAGTGGCTAAAATAAGGATTGTACTTCTGTTCTATGATGATGTTAGAATGCGAAAAATTGAAACTTTTGGTCCTGAGTTGGGTTGTGGGCCTCGATCTGGATTTAACTTGGTGCAGGAGGAAGATGCTTGAAATAAGGTCGCAGGAAGCCTTTTCTCAGACACTGCATTATTTGCAGCACGTTCGCTAATGAAGCTATATCCGGAATGCAGGATTTACCGATTTTTAGTTGCAAGATTACGATTGCTTGAGTCATCAAAGTGTGCCTCGATCAGTTCGCAACACTTCGATAAGGGATGCAACTAATGGAGCATTTCATTTCAATTGCATGCAGAAAGCTGCATTAATATCAACCAAAAGCTGGTCTTATCACCAAGAGTTGCCCACGAATCTAGGATGTTCATGATTGATACATGATTGTATTTGCTTATCTTCGTGGACCACTGAAGTTGAATGCACAACACTTTGGATACGTTATTATTAATTGTTGCCAACCCGTAACTTAATTTCCATAAAAAAAGCAGAGACAGAAATTGTCTTAAAACCAATGACTCGAAGTTTTATAAACGCCGATGAGAGAGCATTATTGCAGAGCTCTCTTCATACTACAGAGGAAAAACCATTAACAAACTCCTAATAAAAGTAAAAGGAGCATTTGAAATTGAAAAAAAAACAACAAGGTGAGAACTCGATCATAGGAGCTCTCTTTGTTGAATGAAAAAACAACTACCACAACTGGATAGGGATGTATCCATCCAGCTTCATTTGTTCATGCCAGTCGCATTCTTGACAGAACCAGCAGCTCCTTGTGCCTTGTCTTTCATCTGAGTACCAGTCTGCACGCAGTAGAACAATTTGTAAGTATTGAATTCTAAAAATGTAAAAAGGAAATCATATGGAAAGCTTATTCATTAAACATATATGCATTTGCTGATTTCAGATATCTAAGCTCCTCTTGAAATCCACCATATTTAAGCCACTCATGTTCGAACCCAAAAACGAATTATAAAACAAACTGTACCATTTGTTTTTGGGTAGTATCAGCAATGTTGTTTGCTCCATAGAGCAGTAACTAAAAGCAAATGCTAGCTTTAGATTGTCGTGAAAGCAACAATACTGATCTGATAGTGATAATTTTAATTTCCTCCTTTATTTACAACCCTATATTTGATGTTTTAGACAAGAGTGATGCACCTCTTGGATTGACTCTTTGGCAGATTGAGCAACATTGGCAACCCCGTCCATCATGTTGCTGGCTTTCTCCTGAGACAAACATACCCAAAAAAAAAAAAAACATCATCAACATCATCCGTCAGTGCCATTTACATGAGGTAACAGACATCATGCATAGAAGTGCAATGGGGACTTCAGCGCTGAGAGGAAGTTAAAGCTGACCTGAGCTTGGCCCTTGGTCTCCCCAGCTTGGAAACTCAGGTTCTGTGAATTGTCTGCCATCTTCGTTCCTTTCTTCGAAAATTGAAACCCACGAAATTAATTAACTCAACTGATGCTTACAAACTAGACTCTGGTGATGCATTGATCATTAATTTGTCAGCTTTATTTATACTTTTTCAAAACCTATCCATTGCCTCACACGTGTTCTGCCACGTGGAGCGAAGCTAGAAACGTGTCACTCTGTAGTTAGAGAAAAATTCATCGTTCCCGTTCAAGGCATGTTAGCAGTTAGCTATTTTAAAGGCATTTGACGGGTTCTGTGTCATTCCTGCAAAGCCATAAATTAATAGAAAATTACTGTCATATTATCCGCAACCGCAAACTAAGAATTTGAATAATTCAGAATGATAAGGTGATCAACTATGTCTATAAGACTATAACCTCAAAAATTCAGCATTTGATGCGACTTATGATTCGCCAAATAAATAGAATGATTTGGGTAAGATTATAATTAATCATCAAGAAGGATACGTACTGTGAGTATGAGAGATCAATGTCTCAACCTTTCGTATATTTTTTCTCCACCATAACCTAAACACGATATGCAGGGAACACGATATGACGTAAATCAGCGACTTTGAATTTAATATAAATGAGTTTTGAGTCAAAACGGACTGATTTGATAAAACACGACTAATAAACGGATTAATTGTAAATCAATGTGAAACTCACAATCAACCCATATGACACGTATAAATCTTATTTTCAAATTTTATATACATTTATTGTTATTAAGATGTAATATTAATATTAATAGTAGCACTTGACTATTAATATCTCAATCTATTAAACTATTTTTTGTCAACATGATATTTATTTTATGAAAATATTAATTTTCTTATATATTAGTGGTTTGGATATTGATCATAAATTATTTTATCATGAATCAAGTTGTAATTATGAGTAATTTATATAGTTATCCTTGTATTATACATTAAATTGTATTAATTGAGTTAAAAAATAATATACGGGTCAATTCAACCTATTTATATGAAACATGTTGAAATGAATTAAACGGATCGTGTTCAAACCCGATAAAACCAAGTATTAAATGAATTATGTGGTTTGTGTCGTGTCAGATGTTAATTATATGTATCATGTTAGGAGTTTAGGATCTAACGCATTTAATTAAATGGATCATGTTCGAGTTGACTCATATAGTCAAAAATTTATGATTTGACATGACACAAATACAATTTGTGAACACGATTTGCCACCTCTAAACTACGGTTGGGGTGTATCTTGAGCTATTCCGATTCAGCCCCGGTGGTTACAAAAAAATTTTATTTTACATTTTTTAAATAAATCAAAAGAAAAATGCTACAATGAAGCCTTATACCACACTCTTCAACCTAACCAACATATACTTTATCATTTTTATCATTTTATTTAAATACATATTAAAGCATTAAAATAAAAAGAAAAATGACAAAATCACATTTGATTAAGTGAAGTTGTGTAATTTTAGAATTTCATGTAAAATTTCTCATATGTAAGACTTTTATGTAAAATTTGCCATATTAAAACCAGCTAATGTAACTTTCTATAAAGTCTATACTTGTAAGTATCATATTTTCATCGTAGTGTTCCACAACCCCAACTTATTTAAAAATAGTGATATTTAAAAAAAAAAAAGAAAACAAAAGAATGATAAGACATATTCAAAGTTATAAGAAAAATTAAAATTATATAAATAAATTTTATATTTTAAAATTAATTAAATACCATCTAGATTTAATTTTTATAAAAATGCTTTCCAAGCATAAGAAAATTACAAAATTGTCAAGGTTTTCTGGATGTAGATAATGATATCTATGCAGATGGATCTTATATATATCGTATAATTTATATATATATATATATATATATATATATCGTATAATGAAGTACCACATAAGTGATATATAGGAATCCAAATCTGCCGAATCAATAATGTTATGATCTTCTACATCTTAGGTTTTCTCGTTCTTTCATCTGGCTTATATTTTTCATGTAGCATTCAGACCGAATAACTTTTACGTCGATACTTTCACATATTATGAGTAACGTAGGAAGCATCTCTATTTTCTCCCGAGAAATCTTTAGAATTACCACGACTTCTCGTTCAATTCTTTCGAAGTCGTTGGATCATTTTCCTCGTTCGAGAATCTCCTCTCTTCTTCCACACCATCCCGAAGAGTAACTAGAACTAATTCAATCACTTTTTCATTCATTTGGAATCTCGGCTCTTCTACTTAATTCTTATTTACTTATTTTTTATTATTATTTTTTCCTCTCTTTTCTTTTTTTTATTCCCTTCCATCATTCCTTAAGTCATGGAATATGGCCCAGAATGCTAATTTCATCTGAAATGGCCGAAATGGACCGAAATAGAACGAGGAGGTATAGTGCAGGCTCTAGGGGTGTAACTGGTACAGTCCGGTCCGGTCCGGTTTTGGATAAAATTTAGGACCGAACCGGTATGTACCGGTTTTGTATTTTTCAAAACCGATTACGCACCGGTTACCCTCCTAAACCGGTACTTCCAGTTTTACGGGTTTTCGATCCGGTCCGGTCCGGTTTTCCAGTTTTTTTAAAATGTAAATTTTACAAATTGTCATTAAAAATTTGTTTATAAAAAAAAAATTGATTTAAAAAAAACTGTCTTATACTTTTATTAATATATTAGACTATATAATAGTATTAATATTAGACTATTGGTATAGTTATAAGTTATATATTAGTATTAGTTATAAACTTTTAGTGATTTAGTATTAACATTTTATGTAATAATTTATAAATTATAATAAGAAATTATTTCATATATGAATATATATGAATATATATGTTATATATAAAATTTCACATAAAAATTTATAATTATACATTATATATAAAACTTATATATATTAATATTTAATATATAAAAAATATTTTGTATAAAATTTATATATAAAAATATTATTTTTTATTTTTTTTAATCAACCGGTCCGGTCCAAAAAATCTCGGAACCGGAACCGGCCGGTTTTTACATTTAAAAACCGGTTCTAGAATCGGATAGATTCAAAACCGGTCCAGTTCAGTCTGGTCCGATCCGATTTTTCGATTTGAATTTACACCCCTAAGTGCAGCAGATACTGCACCGAAATAGAAAATTTTGATTGAAACAGAACGAAATTTAAAAGTACGATTTGGAGCTCAAAAAAAAAAAAAGTGCCGTGGCGCCCCAACCTGCTCTGTATTTCGCTCCTCTGAAGTATCTGATTCATTGCAGAGAGAGAGAGACTAATGGACTTGCAGGACAGGAAGAAGAGGAAGAAGCAAATAATTAAGAAACTTCAGAAGAGAATCACGAGTTGCCCGAAAAGGGTTAGTGGCTTTTATGCTTCTTTCTCTTATTAGTTTACGTTGTGAGTTTGATTATAACTTCGCACTCCGCTTTGTATTTCCGTTCGGTGAAATGGCTTCTGGGGTCTTTATGCTTAGGCCTCTTGATTGCAAAAGATGAGTTTCTTTATGTATTTTTATGGGCTGCAACCTCGGATTGCCTAATTTTTTTCATCGGGGGTTTTGTCTTTTTTGCTATGCTAACTGGATTCTTTGGTCATTAGATGATGGAGTGGAAAAAGGAACACATTTTCAAACTGAACTAGAGAGAAACGGTTCCAAATGGCTCGGAGTTCGAAACAAAGAGCAAAACTTGTAAACATTTCATGGCTTTTGTTTGGTTTATAGCAAGTCTCACATAAAATTGACATTAATGTTGCAGCTATTGTTTAGACTTCATGGGAATTTATTGGTGTAAACACCTCACTCACTACGGTTAAAAATAGTCATTTTTAGAAAATCACATGAGGCGGAGTTACCTTGACTTAAAGATATATATATATATATATACGTATATTTTATTCTAAAAGAAGTGTCAAGTACAAAGATTCTTTATAATAAATAGATCTGTTTTGTATTAAAATATTGAAATCATAAATGAGAGAGTGCGCAAAAATATTTATTAAAATTTCTCAAAGTTATATGCCGTACAAATTATAACTTAAAATCTCTGTACATGATCTAGGTCACTGTCATACTTTCCTGGACCAAGTCCCGTCTTGTAGTTCTACTTTCATAAATATTTTGACCTGGGATGGTTTAAAAACATAAAAGAAATTAAAATGAGGCGATGACTCAGTAAGAAACTTATCATAACGTAAATAAAGTTAACATAAGATTTTTTGTAAAATAATTCATGATGAGAATTTAAAATCATTATTATTCATAAATATAATGATGACATGCATGACTTGGAAATATTTCTGGTATATTGCCTGATTTGAAATATCTGACTGTTCTGACTGGCCAATACGTTTAACTCTGTGTGCAATGTTGTATACCGATCCCACATCCTAGGGCCACAAAGGGAACCGTTGATCTGATCTGATAAAATACTATGGCGGATCATGCTTGAGTTTGTGGCTTACACATTTATATGATTAGAAACAATATATGGTTTTTTATGGTTTCTCTATCATCTACATTTAATTTCTTTCACCCAAGTATTTTTCTTTTCCTATTTATATGGTTTTTTTTTTGTTTTTATATATATATAGATATATATATATATAGATATATCTTTGCAAAAATTTCTAGTATGGATTGAGGATAGAAACAATATAATTAGAGCTCTTAGATTTAATTGTAGTTTCTGTTGGAACTGAAATGAATTCATGCTTCTCTAGGTAAAATAATTCAAGGGATAAATTTTTGTTGTTTGTAGCAGCTGCACACGCCCAAGAGCTGCATACTGTGTGTTTCATGTAAAAGATAAATATAGAGCTATATCAGACACTCGTTGTATTTACAGATACACACACATATATAAGCGTATAAAAATAAGAGTAATGCTACATACAGTCATGGAATATATAAGTGCCGTGCAGTCATTTTGAAAAAGAGTAGAGTTCACTATTAAAAAATTAATTTCTTTTCATGTAGATCCTATATTTATTCATTTTTTTCAAAGTGACTGTATGGTACTTACACACTCACGACTGCAAATATCATTTTTCTAAATTATAATATGTAAATATGTCAAAAGATTGGCGCGTTTCTTCATTTTTTCCCAGGTGAAAGACCTATAGCATAAGCAAGTGATGCAAGTATTCCAATTGGTTCATGGATGATTCTTGGACAATCTAGATAGTACGGATACTGATGCCTTAAATTATTTCCTTGCAGAGCAAGTTTGAGCAGGATAAAAAGCGGCTACAACGGTTGAGAGCTTCTAGAAAGTTTCTACCTTACTGAATATTGGACAATGGAAAGAATGGCCAGCAGTTGAATCACCAGAATCTTACTGAATGCCTATTTTGTAGTGTCCCTTACTGTGGATTTCTGGTAGTGATTAATGGAGAAATCAACGAGTGTAACGAGTTATTGATGAGCATACAGTTAACAGATATTCTTTGAGACGCCAGAATGTAATCCCGACCGGATTTTGCAGTTGAGTTTTAAGGAGGTTCTTTGACAGCAAGGTCGGTTACTAATGCGAAATTTGGTCTGGATTTTACTCGAGTTAACCTGGTTGTTTGTCAGAGAAAAAAGAATACCCTCACTAGAAATTTACATTCTTAACTAGAATGGTGGGTTATTCCTGTTCTTATACAGACATTGATTGGCCCTCCCTCGTCTCTCGTTTCATGCTGTGCAATATTGCTGTTACAACAGGCCAAACACGTTCTATAAAAGAAAAAAATTTGCGAGTGGAAAGTAATATGCCTCCTCTATGCAATGCCAGATTTCTACCTTTAATTATATACTAGTGATCGTGTGTACCACATACTCTTTTGGAATTTATGCTTGAAGAACAAGATGCACCCAAGAAATTAGTGGTTTGACCTGCCGAAGAATACCATTTTATGGTTCCATGTGGTGGCGTCGGTCTTTCGTTTATTTTAATTGTTGCTGCAAACTTCCTAGCATCTTCATGTGCAGGTGTGTTTGCAATCCAAGAATTTTCCTCCCATTTCAAAAAAGCTTTAGATGCCAATCACTTTTTTTCCAGCATGTGCTCAAGTTGTCTGGCTCTTTTGCTCGGGTCAAATGAGGCAGCTGCTTGACTCCTTTGGTTCGCTTCCAATTGTTGGGAAAGAGGAGAGGGGGGCCTAATATTCTTTCTTTTTATAACAGAAAATTATAAAGGCATGAGATGCCTGTTTATCCATTAATAAAAAGCACAAAAAGTAATCATCCCAAGTTTGTGGCATAATCAGATTCATCTCAAAATAAGTTCTATTAAAAAGAATACACATTTAATAAAAAAATAAAGAGAGAAAAAAGGGCAGATAACAAATGCTGCCGACAATAGGTCGAAACTACAAGTGTGTGGGTAGCTCAACGGAAAACCAGGACTGTTTTAAGGGAATTGCACTCATTTGCAATGGAAGAATTCGAGCTTATTTGTGACAATTGTGGATGTAATAAAAACCACACAAACTTACCATTTAATAAAATGATATCGTTCGACGTTTTCCCGCATCTGGGAATCAACATACATTACCAATCTAAAGAGAATATGCAGCAACGCATATAGCATACTCATAACATACTATCAGCAATCTAAGACAGAATTTAGCCTCGTAAACTAACAATATGACAGGCTATGCAGCAACTACAAAGCATTCTCAAGAATTACTCGGACAGCATAACCCCAACTTTTATTCAGGCAAAACAAGTAGAAATAGAACTAATTATCTTCTTCAACGTCATTGTCCTTCTCGTCCTCACTCCAGCAACATTTCAGGATTGATCTAGGAGATCCAACACATTCAGCTCTGACAAAGCTGTGATAAACGATAGAGCCACCCAACCCATGCATTTCAGAGCACTTCTCTTCACAATGGTAGCCCTTCAGGTCCAGATGGAACTTGGATCCAAGTTCCATTCCAGCAACGTCAGCATGCAGAGCCACAGAGAACTCAGCAGGTTGGAAGCAAGCCAAAACCCTCTCAAGTAGCTGGGCCAAATTAACATATTGAAAATGATAACCGACTGCTTCAAAGCTTGCATAACTAAAACCATCTTCTGGTGTAATATGGATTGTAGAAATTGCAGCACCTTCAATAGCATTCATGGAGTATCCACAAGGATCAAACTCGAAGTCGCATATCTCAGATTGGGGAAGAATCTTCCTGATACCAGAATCCTCTGTCATGCGAGCAGCTGAACTGGCATGAGTTTTATAGAAAACCGAAGCCCTATTTCTGTCTAAATCGGTCATGCACATTTCAAGAGTGTAAACAGCGCTTGACTGACTCGCCAGCTCTGCAGAAGCTGAGTAAACATGCCATTTCTGTGATTTTTCAGGGCCACCCATCACATATGCCTTGCTGGCCAAACCGAGTTTGCTAAAATGACTATCAAGGACAGATACTTCCTCTGAGAAGCTACGATGTGGAAACGACTGAGCCCCAGGAAAATTAAAGCTTCCACGAGTGTATCTCACAGATTTTACAGCAAGGGATAAAGCATCAGCCAATTTAAGGATGGCAGGGATAGAGAGAAGCAATTTCGTTGTCCCACAAGTTTTAATGATAGCTTTGTAAGGATACACAAAAAGGCTAGATTCTGATAGAACATAAGAATCAACATCATGGTTTGATAGTGAAGCAACAATAGTGCACTCAGCTGGTTCTAAGATCTCATCCAATTGAGCTTTAGATAAAGACCGGAGGCCCATGCCCCCAGGGTCAGCACAGACGCTTGGTTCAAAAAATGATACTTCAAGCCTTTTTTCATAGCCTTCAAACCCAATGGCAGACATTGCCAAGGCCATTGTGTCAAGAGAAAAAAGTCTAACTTGCGAAGCGAGGACAAGAGAACATGTGAAGAAGAAAAGAAAACAGACTACTGTATGAAGATCCTACCGGGGGTTATGTCACAATTTTGGCAACTCAGGATGGTTTCCGCGCACACTGCACAAAAATACAGGATAATGTAAACTCGGCAAACGTTCATTTGGACAGAAAAACAAGAATTGCGAACATCAAGTAACATGCAACTTACGTTGGAGTAAGCAGCAGATCTGAACTTCTTGATTCCACCAGCAGGACGGAGGTCTTCGATGCTGTAACCGAGGGGAACTTCGTAGAATAAGGATTTACTACTACTGCTGGAATTCTTTTTCCCACCTTTGGACTCCATCAGTTCATTCAGTCTTGCCTGAGAAAACCATTAGAAACAGACATTAGCAAAGGCCGTATTCAATCCCCAGAAACACGACTCACTTCACTGTGAGTACCATTTCATTGATTTATACAAATAAGAATGTTAGTGTGTACCAAAAGCTTAACTGTAACTGAAAAGGTAATACCACATACCCAAGAAAAGCACGAATTTCATCTAATTGTAAGCAATATTAACAACATAGTGAGTATGTGAATCAACAAAGCTAAAACGACGAAAAAAAGGCAATTAGGACAAGCAATACCCCCCACATCCCCCACCCCCCCCCAAAAAAAAAAAAGAACTCATCAATCAGATAAATAAACCGTATAAATGGTAACTTGGTGCTCCAAAAAAGAAAAGAAAATCGTATGGAATCACTTGATTTCTTTATTTGTTTATGGATCAAATTACCGGGATAAAATTTTAAATATGATCATTTAATTTTTCTTCAAGAGAGATTTTCCCACAAATTCACAAGATAAAAAAATATTTTTAACAAAAACAAATGAAGGGTAAAATTCTAGGAAGAAAAAAAATATAATATTCAGAGTAGCACGAGAGAATCTTTACCAGATAAACAGAGGGGGGGAAATACACATGAAAACTTAAAAATTCATTAAGAATTTCCAAATAAAATACAAAACGCATAGAACAGAACCGAACATGTACTAACTGGATTTTAATTTTAACAAATGTAATCCGTAAAGTTTAATTCTTCCACACAAAAAAAAAACACACACACACACACACATTTTGAAAATCCTCATCCATAAAAAAAGGAAGCCAAAACATGCCTTCAAAATTTTTTTTAAAAAAAAAACAAAATAATTAACCATAAACCGTACAAAGCGAGAAAATCCCTGCGAAACCCGTTGTTCCCAGAAACCTCGATCAAAACCAAATATTCGAAGCAAGCACAAATCAAAACCGAAACGAGAAAGCGAAATCAGAGTCAAAGCAGGGCACGATCAAATCGAAAAACCAACGAGGGAAATCAAGATCTCACCAACAAGAAAAATCAGAGAAGAACCGAACAAAAGCTATTTTCGGCACGTTAGAATGAAAATAACCCTAGAATTGAGAGACGAGAAACGAATGCTGAAGGGAGACAAAGAGAGGCCACTATATTTAGCGTGCAAAAACACAAAACAAGTCTGCTAGTATCGTTAGTGTTAAGGGAGTTTATATAGGGGGAGAGGAGCCAGTGAAGAGGACGCCTCGTGGAGATACAATTACGGTCTTGCCCTTACAGTTGTATAGCGTACCTTCGTTTTGGTATTTTCTCTGTGGAAAATTTGCCGCCGTTGATAAATGTTTTAAAGGACGAAATAGTAAATACCCTTCCGTATTTTCTTCAACAATAATATAATATTCTACGATACGGTGCGTGAATTTTAATATATTTAGGTAGGCAAAACTGAACCTAAGTAGTCACAATATATATGTGACTCTGTTTGCGCGAGCTTCGGGTCCCTTATTATTATTATTATTTTATTTTACAGCAAAACAATCCCTTGGGCTCGTTTATTTCTATTCATAAAATCGATGACTTAAAAGTTTTAAAAAATTATATTATTTATTTTATTTTATATAAAAGTTTTAAAAAATTATAATGATTATATGAAATAAATTGAAAAATTTTATAAAAGTGAACGAGATTGAAATTACAAAAATATTGCAGCCCAATCAATAAAAGAGTTCCACCAAACGTATACATATCTTCTAATTGAAAAGCAAGCTTGTGTGCAGCTTCATTCTTTTCTCTAACAATATGTTAGACAGTAGAGCTTTTGAACTTCTTCATTAGCACCTTGATCTCCCTAATCAGATTTTCTTTGTAATGATATTGACTCGCCGAATGCATTTACTTTATTCACTATAAGGAGAGAATCACTCTCCAAAATAAGATAATAGATTCTACGGGTAACGCATGCATGCAATCCCCTAAACATTGTCAAAAGCTCAATATCAAAATGATCACATATTTTATTTTCTTTTTTACTCAACTGCCATAATGACCTCCCCTTTTCGGTCGCTTCAGATCCTTTTAAAGCAAAATATTTAGGAATTATTTCATGGCAAGCTGCTATCTTGAACACGTTACTTTCTTCCTCGAATTTAATTACATCGAAGTTTCTTTTGCAGTTTCCTAGTCGTCGCAATTTGTAGGTGGACCAAGTTATAACTAGTAAGATAAGATGGGTTGATGCTGTAAAACTCGCACAACAAATTAAAATGAGAGAAAGAGTCGTTCCTAATCTATTAGGGTGACTTGAGTCTTGATTGGTGTTGTTGGGAGCTCCCAGTATTATTTTGATGCGATTATATAGTATCAATGCGTACGTTCATAACAGTGAATGAAAAATAAGTATGGAGAAATAAAAAAGATGAACACATGAGTTTATATGGTGCGGTATAATGCATACGTCTATAGATGTTTGAGGAAGAAAAATTTACTATAATATTCTTCTTTACAGTCTTTCATAGTCTATCATTTCTCACTAAACAATTGTGATTTTTGATACATTAACTATAGAAAAATCGAATTATTGTCTGGAGGTTGAATGAGAAGTCGAAGGCGGAAAATTGAAGAAGAATAAGATCTCTCGAAGTTGTCTGGACCCTCTTATTTATCTAATTGTTTTTCCCGCGTACCCTCTACAGTGGTGGGACATGACCTACTTCGAGTGCCTGACAGATTTTCTTTTTACTCATTTTTCCTGACAGCCCACCCCACTCCTTAACACCATGGCTCCTATTCCGTGACGGAAAAATATTTGCATCAGCCTACTATTCATCACACACTTAACACACTTAGTGTATTGAGGTTTAAAAAAAAAAAAAAAAAAATTGAATGCATGGTGTGTGAAGTGTGTAAGTTGATGCATAGAATTACCCTTCCGTGACACCCCCTTACTTGCCATCTGACCCTCCTGCCCCTTGACACCATGCCTCTTGTGCTCCCTACTCCCTAGTTTCTAATCTTGTGGGTTGAGACTGGTCTTTGGATCCTAAAGTTTTACCCAATCACAAGATGTTCTATTTATATGCATATAAGAGGAGAAAAGTTTTATTTTTAAATCAGAGTATAAATCATATTTAATAAAATGTTTATATGAGATAATTAAAGATCATTAAGTAAATAATGTGATGATATACTCTAGCACACACCTATTTAAAATTAAAATACCTATACAAAAATAATGGTCATGACTCGAATATTAGGGATGTGGAGTATGAGATGCGATTGCGGGTGGGGAGTGTGGACACTGGACAGGTGTGCGTGAGCTGAAATTGCATGCGGCTTAATTTTAAGTTGTGTTTGGATGTTGAAGTGAGTTGAATTGAGATGATAAAATATTGTTAAAATATTATTTTGAGATTTAAAAAAATTAAATTATTTATTATATTTTGTGTTAGAATTTAAAAAAATTATAATGATGAGTTAAGATGAGTTAAAGAACCAAACGAAGCAATTTGGCACACTGAGTCACTGACCCTATTTCCCTCAAAGATGGGCTGGGCTGGGCTGGGCTGGCTATATTATATGTTGGTTGGAGAGTGGGCTACTATGCCATCCTATTCTTACAATTGGACGGTTTTTTTTTAATATATTTAAATATTTTAAAAAAATAAAAAAAATATTAATACACTTAAAATTAATTTTTTAATTACTAAATAAAATAAAATAAAAAATTTGACCAGTAATTAAATAGAATAATCAAAGTCGAATGGCAAAGTAGCTTTTTACTGATTGGAGAATCATGCTTTAATTGTAAAGGAAAACTTGCTAGAATTTATCACTCTTATTGGCACACTGACCCTCTTTCCCATCCCCACCAGCTGCTTCACCCCGAGTACTACTTCCATGGCCCTCTGAATTTATATTTTCTTTTTTATTTATTTTTTCAGCTTTATTGTAACTTTGCCCAGGAAAAAAAAAAACACCAAGAAGTTTGTATTTGCATTTAATTATATACTATTTTGATATTTTTGAATTTAAGATTGACAAATAAAAATAAAATCAATATGACATACCATTTGGCACTAAAATGGAAATTTGAGAGAGTGCTTAAGTTAATTATAAAAGAATTTAGAGATATTTGTCCTGCTTCCGAGGACCACGTGTGCAACACAAGGTTTGCTTTGCGGCTCTCTTATAATAGAGATCTTCTATAAAACGTGGAAGCCCTCTCCCTGTTTCTTATCTTCTCCTACTCCGCAGAAAGTTCCATTTTTCCATCTCCGTCTCATTCCCTGACGCTGTTAGGACCAGGTAATATCCCCTAAAGCTATTTACTTTATCGGGTCTGTCGCAGCTCTTGCAAGTCTTTCTCTCATTGCAATTTATCGTTTTTCCAAAACTCAACCTTTTTGCCTGTTTAAGGTTATTGAGCATAAATGGCTTGTTTTTCTGTTGTTTGCAACAATGGTTTTCTTATTTCTCCGGAGAAATTGGGAGCTCGTAGTGGAAAAAACAAGTGTTTGGAAAGATATAGAGGTTCGCGGCGTAGTTCACTTGACTTTCCGTCTCTGGGATTCTATAGAGGTGGGAAATCTCAACTTGGATTGTCCGGGAACAATAAGCTTAGTTCGCTGATTGGTGGGAAATTTGGCTTGGGGTTTTATATTTGTTGTAAAACTCAACGTGGATTGTCTCGTAACAATGGAATTGAACCACTGAGTAGTGGACACACCGGAGATAAGCAGATCCATGTAGGTAAAAGAGAGAATGATTCTGCAAGATTAAGAAAAAGGTTCTCATTAAGATTACGTCCGAGGTTAAGGTTATTGAGCATAAGACTAAAAATGCTTTCGATTAGGTCTATTTTAAATGATATTGGAACATTTTTGCGGAAGAATATAAGACGAGTGGCGCTTTCAACTTCAATTTCTATTGCATTGGGGGTCTTCTATTTGTGTTTGAAATTATCGGCATTGCCGGCTCCAAAAGTTGTTCCATATTCAGACTTGATATTAAGCCTTCAAAATGGGTCTGTTACGCAGGTTTTATTTGAAGAGGGATCTCGTCGGATGTTTTACAATACAAATTTGGAGGGTGTTGAGAGTACTGGAGAGTCACATGAGGAATCACCAGTAGTAAATGTTGCCATTCAGAATAAATCTGCTAAGGTTGCAACAGATGACGGTACAAGAGCCAGCCAACTAGTGAATTTGAATGTATTGAAAAGATTTTTGAGTACTCGAGCTTCTAACCCAGAGTGGCACTATTCCACGAGAAAAATTGATCGTGATGAAAAATTTCTCCTTAGTTTGATGAGAGAAAAGGGAATTACGTATAGCTCGGCCCCTCAATCAGTGTTGACGTCAATGAGGAGTACTTTAATTACTGTGATATTTTTGTGGATTCCTCTGATTCCTTTGATGTGGCTTCTTTATCGGCAACTTTCTGCTGCAAATAGTCCAGCAAGAAAACGGAAACCTAATAATGAGATGGTTGGATTTGACGATGTGGAGGGTGTTGATGCTGCTAAGGTGGAGCTTATGGAGGTATGATTCCGTCCTTGAAATTGCATCTAATGCATGAGGTTGTTGCATTTCTAATTTGATAAGACATAGTTGCATTGGTAGCTTTAACATGGCCGATAACGAGGAGGTATGAGTGTTTTTCCCCTTTCTTGGGGATATCTTTCACAATCTAGTTCTCTTACTTTACATGCATGTTACTGGCCCTTTGGCTTTCTCATCGGTTGTCATTAACATTCTTGTGAAAGCTTGCTTATCAAAAAGAAAAAGAAAAATTCATTTGGAAGCTTCTTCGTTTGCATGAAAGCTGACTGACAAGACTGTTGTTTATTGTCCAAGTGGACATTATGTGAACTAAGTGTGCTGGCTCTGACTTTCGATGTAGTTAGTTTTCTTCCTTTACTATTTATTGACAGTTGACTTGTATAGATAGTTTCATGCCTGCAAGGAGATGTTAACTATCAGAAGCTAGGAGCAAAGTTACCTAGAGGTGTATTGCTGGTGGGCCCTCCAGGAACAGGAAAAACATTACTAGCCCGTGCAGTGGCTGGAGAAGCCGGAGTACCATTTTTCCCTGTTTCTGCAAGTGAATTTGTGGAGTTGTTTGTTGGAAGAGGAGCAGCTCGTATTCGAGACCTCTTTAATGTGGCAAGGAAGTGTGCTCCTTCTATCATATTCATTGACGAACTTGATGCAGTTGGAGGGAAACGCGGTAGAAGCTTCAATGATGAACGTGATCAAACACTAAACCAGGTAAAAACTCAAATCAACTAGCATTTTTACATTGTTCTCGTTTTTAAATTACTATTATGTCAAATGAGTTGTTAGTTCAAGTAACCTGTTGCATTATAACTATGTAATTCCAATTTGTGGAGCATGATTCCGTATTATCCAGAAAGTTTGAATTATTGTCAAACCTACTGAATTATCCAAAAAAAAAAAAGAATCAGAATTACTTTATTCTGATTTTTTTTTTTTTATCGATAAATATATGCAATCCCCTCAGAGAATCAGAAGTTTTGCTTTTCTTTTCCAGACTACTGCTTCTTTTAGCGCATACTTTTACTGTACATCAAAATCATTGGATCATTTCCTTTCATGATCCGAAAAGCTTAGTTTGCAATTTTTTTGCAATGGAAGTTCCATTTTTTTAAACTTGTGTTTATGCCCATTCCTGCTTTTGTAGTTGTTGACAGAAATGGATGGATTTGAGTCGGACATGAAAGTGGTTGTTATTGCAGCCACAAATAGACCTGAAGCATTGGATCCAGCCCTATGTAGGCCTGGTCGCTTCTCCAGAAAAGTACTTGTAGGAGAGCCAGACATTGAAGGAAGGAAAAAGATATTGGCTGTGCATTTGAGAGGAGTTCCGCTAGAAGATGACACACAACTTATATGTGATCTGGTTGCTTCTCTGACTCCAGGTTTTGTAGGTGCTGATCTTGCAAACATCGTCAATGAAGCTGCTTTGCTTTCTGCTCGTAGAGGTGAGGTTGAAGAAAACTTCTTCAATATCATTGAAACTGCCCATCCTTCCCCCCTTTTCTTTCCTCTGTGTGGATTTTCTGTTTTCGTTGTGAATAAGGGACCAGTAAATGTAGATGTAATTTCTTCTTGGTTTTCCAGGTGGTGAAAATGTGTCGATGGAAGATGTAATGCAAGCCATCGAAAGAGCAAAATTTGGCATCAATGATAAGCAGCTGAGACGTGGTACATTAAGCAAGGAGCTGGGGAAACTGTTCCCATGGATTCCCTCTCTGGTGGGAAGAAATGACACCAGACAGGCTGGATTGCAAGGCCCGTTGGGCTATCAAACTTTCAGCTGATAATTATGGTTGCCTGGTGTTTTATTGAGGCATATCATGGCTTTACTTGTCAATAAACGAAATCCATATCACGGCTTTTGGAGGCACAAAACTGCGCCTACAGTCGGAGGCATCTTGGAAGTTATGGCGATGGCTCTTAGCTTGGTTGAACGCATACACACCATTGCCAAATCTCCAATCGTTTAGAGTGGAAGTAGTTTTGCTCCTTTTCTTCTTCTAGCTAGTCGAGTGTATGCTTTGTATACTTAGTGTGGATTAGGATGTGCCCCTCTATGTATCTAACAATTTTTTTGCATTCCTTATCAAAAAAGAGAAGCCCCCTGTTCTATAACCAATACCATGAAAACTACCTAAACAAGGCCAGACCGGCTGCCAATGCCTTGACAACCGGTGCCTCGAACACCTCATGAAACTTATGCCCCACATGGGGATTACGCTGGTGACCTCTCCTCCATCCTTTATTGGGGAGGAGATGCTATTCTGATCCAGGGATCATTGAGTTTTGACAACCTCTTTGGAATGTTGAACTGCCGACCTCTCAAGATTGCAAGTCCCCCAGTTTACATTGGACCTATGGGCCGCTAAATACAACCGAAACATGTTGGGATACAGACGCTCAAAGGATGTGTTGTCAGCAATCCCTATCATGTACGAGTTTGAATTATTTATGCCATTCCGTTCGTTATGTATGAGTTCGGATAAATCTTTGTTTGGGAAACCGTTTTGGAAATTTTTACCATATCTTTTGACATCCTTTTTGTCCTTCCAGTTCCTTCTCAGCATGTTAGAAAGCTTCAGCATTCATTTTGCATGCAGTTTTGAACTGTAAAGAATTACTAGTTCTATTTCCACTCATGCTGCTGACTCCTTAAGAAGACATAAAGGTCCATGCATGCATGATGTTACAGAGTTTTAGGGCAGGTTTGGGGGGTGAGATGAGACACAAAATTCTATTCTCATCTCATCTCATCATTACACATTTTTTAAATCTCTATACAAAATATAATAAACAATTTAACTTTTTTAAATCTCAATTCAACTTTTTCAAATCCCAACACAATAATAATACTAAAATATAATATTTTAAACACTAAAATAAAATATAAAATTCTCATCTTACCCTCCAAACCTATCATAAGATTCTATCGGTAAGACCGGGAGGATCACGTTTTTAGTGGAAATCATTGTAATATCTGCACCGCAATGACATCATAACTTGTGTGAACGAGAGCTTTGGGATATGATTAAAGAAAAAAAGTGACAGCGACCAATGGAATTTCCAATTGAATTTGTTCGGCTTGTGGAGAGATGGGATTCTATGGGTTGGTTGGTTGGTTCCCGTTGTCTTGTGATTGAAAAGTCATTTTCCAAATGGAAAGTGCATACAACGCTCTAGTCTAGTCAGAATATCAGATTGACAGGACGAAACCTATGATCTCCCAGCTAATTGGAATTCCACTTGGTGTAATTTTGACAGCCACAAAACCCATGTCATGTGGTGTTAAGCATCCCCATATGTGATGGACAGAGCATTTTGCTTATTAGAGACGACAGAGCAAGTCTTCGAGAGGGCGTGCTTAAGAAGTATGTACTTCTTGCGTCATCGCACAATGCTATATCAATGGGAGAGCTTAATTGATACTGCATGGATATTGTTGTTTTGAATTCCTCAATGGTTTGGAGTGTTCAAAAAAAAAAAAGAGTGGAAAAGAGACAATTTGCTACCACATCATTCCAACATCAACTGTTATCCCTTGTGCAAAATAGCGTTCTTTTGTCCCTGAGCAATGCATCGTATGGAATCTTATATAATAATATGGTGACATGCACATATATATCTGAAAAAAAAAAAGGTAATGTCTATACAATCTATGTATGAAACGTATGGGATTGAGATTTGAGAGATCCCGCTGCCCATGCCGTATCAAAGGGTCGTCTGTATGCATGTGGCCGACCAAATCATCAATACAAATTGGGAGGATACTCATAGTCCAGATCTCAAGTCCCAACTTCAATTTCCTAGAAAAAAAGAAGTACCACTTTCATAATCACCATGCTTCATAAGATAGCGCCGATAAACAACAATTTTCCAACCATTTCCTTCCAACCATTTCCCTTTGTCCGGCTGTAAAGATAGTGGACATATTTCTCATTCATTATCCCAGACCAAGACAGATTTTTGGAACCTATTCATTACCTTTATTCCTTTCATTCGAAAAGAAAGAAGAATTTTCCATGGAACCTATTCATTACCTTTATTCCTTTCATTCGAAAAGAAAGAAGAATTTTCCATGGAACCTATTCATTACCTTTATTCCTTTCATTCGAAAAGAAAGAAGAATTTTCTCTTTGGTCTCAGTCTCTCCTCCCCTCGCCCAGCCCACCATCTTAGGATATAATATTTTCTTTATTATTATTTTTTTTTTTTTTCTGAAATATTTGAAACATACCCTTGTTTTCTCCCTCCATTTCTCAGTCTCTCTTTAGAGGGTATGTCAGAAATAAGCTACTACAAGTTTCAAGCAAAAAGACATCAAATGAAGTACTTTGACAAAAGACAAACATTCATAATAAAATAAAACTCTACGATTAAACATATATATATATATATATAGATTGATTTCCAATAGGAGGTTGAGTATGCATGGGTAAGGAGTAGCTTTTTTTCCTTTCCCCTTTATAATTAACATTAATTCCCATGGCAGAGTATGCTGTCAACCCTTACGTTCAATGACTTCCTAGCTGTTTGTTCAAGTTTCTTTTAATGTTTGTACAGATTACTCGAAGCCATCCTCCTCCCTTTAAAAAACAGCTGCTATTAGTCTCCTCTTTAACTCTTTCCTGCATGTAGAAGAATTTAAACTCCACCTTAACATCATCGTATCAAACTCTTGTGCCATAAAAGAATTTCTCAGGTTGCTTTTATTTACCTCATGAGTTGCCTGTCAAGGGTTGAAGCAGATAAAATACCTCTATTCTCCTCAGCCCTCCTTAAAAGGTATGGGATAACCATCTCTACTGGCCCGAATGGCATGTACTTGCTAACATGACACCCTGCATTTTTCAAGCTAAAGGAAAGCACATCTGCCATACCATATAGCTGTGCAAATTGTAGCTTCTGGTGTATCTTCCCCATATCCAAATCATGAGCTTTTGCTACTGCCAGTCTCCCTATTTACCATCAAAATCTTGGAATATTAGACATATTATTCAAAATCAGGAAGCCTAATATTATACATTGGCAAGAAATATTCTTTCAGATTCTTCACCTGATTCAACATTATGAGTTGCAAGAACAAGTGCACCGGGGCCATTGGAAATCTTGTCAAGCATGATAGAAGCACAGTCATTGTAGCATGCGTGCGTTTCCTGTATGCCATTGTGAATAGGAGATTCAAATCCTAAGGAAGAAGCCGTTTTTATTTCACTTGGCATGTAAGCTCCCCTCACCAATTTGAACCCCATGGGAACACACGCCTTATCTGCAGCCTTTGATGCAAGCAACAACCTTTCTTTTGCATCTTTCAAGTAGCATTGAATAGTCCCATATATTATTGGATTATCATCTTTGTTGTATAAGATTGCCGAAGAGTACGTAAAGTAATCAATGGCGGGTTGAACGAGTGTGTGCTCTGCATCAACCGTCAAAGGGATATTTGCTTCTACACATTTTTGGCATATTTTTTGCAGTCTCTGGTGACCTAACTGGAGATCATGCTCTTCTTCAGGGGTTAGCGGTTCTGGCTTTTTGAGGGTGTGATAGGTAGGGCTTGAATCAGAGAAAATGGGAAGGGTGTCTAGCTTCCATGGCAGATTGAAAGAAGGGTCTTTGTGTTGCCATCTCAGCAAGTCACTTACCCGCTCAAGCAGCTTCTTGGGGCAAATAGCAGTGATTTTCACAACTACAGAGCTCACCTTTTGAAACAAAAAAAAAAAAACTTCATTATCAATTACTCCTGTTCTAAACACGGTCAGACCCAACTTCACAACAAAATGATGAAGAAAGTAATGAAGAACTCAAATCCAACTATATCCTTTTGGCAAGTATCATTGGGATTTTCTATAGCGTACAAACAGTTTGGATAGTACTGAAATAAAAGTAGAGCTTTTCTCAAGAAAACTTGCAATTTTTTTGCACTCTTTGAATTTGAAAAAGTAGTGGAAATTAAAGTATTGTACTTTTTTTTTTTTTCAAAACATTCATATCTAATAGGACAAGGAAACGTAATGCTACATATAATTTTCCAGATGATTAAATACGGCAAATTTCCCCCCAAAAAAAAAACCTATGTGCCAGTGACTCATGTGATTACTGATTAGAAATTTCATCTGTAGAATGATCATTCGACAGCTTTAACAACGTTTTTTTTTCCTACAAATTTTCCTCTCTTTCCCGTTGTATCCCTAACAGGTGAGGTGGGTCCACAACACTTGAGCTTTTCCCTATTGGTGAACCTATAAATATTGCCACTTGGGATTGAACTGGCCCTCGTCCCATAAACAGGCGGTCAGTGACGTGATACACAACAAGAAAGAACGAAGGAAAGATTCATGATACTAATATTTCTATCTCACTGCCAAGCAAAAGGAAATAAATTTCGATCTCAAAAAAATACCATTCTTTTTTTGTATTTTCTTTACGTTTTATGAGAGATGATTATTTTTAGTTGAAAATAATGATCTTATATATCTAATATTTTGCAATGAAATTAATATAGCCTGCTTGTAAATCAGTTCTTTAAGTATATATGTTTGTTCAGATCGAGAAGACTTCAAAATAAACTAATCTCTGAGTTATGAAGACGTACGATCGAAAACATACCGAAGAAGATGGAAGAGACTTGGCGGACTCGACTTTGTGAAGGAAGGCATCAAAGTTTCGATCGCAGGACTCATTGTCAGTGGCGTATTCGACGGCGTAGGTTAGCATGGCACTGAGGCCGGCACTGTGGAGGCTACGGACGGTGTGTCCAGCGGCGACGGTGTCCTCGCCGGCACAAAAGTGATGGTAAAAGGTGTGCCTGAGGGCTGCGAATATGGGAGCCCGGAGCAAGTAGAGGTCCATGAGCTTGGAGTTGAGGAGCCATGTTCCGAAATCGACAAAGGGCTCGAGGGAAGCGGCGTGGAGGTAGGCGGAGGCACGCAAGAGGTGAGTGGTTGGTAAGGAAGAGAAGAGCTTCTGAGTATCATGGAGGTTGAGGGAGGAAATCAGGAGGGGTCTTGGGAGGTTGGGTTGAGGAGGACTGTGGGTGAGATGGACGGTGGAATAAAGTCGGAGACTTTTGAGGAGCAGCTTCGAAGGAACTGTGACACGGTTTGCCATCAAAATGTCTTCGGCTTTCTTTGCAATAATATTATTATGGACTCTCTCTGTCTGTCTGTCTCTCTGTTTGTGGATTCGATTGGGGGCGGCCTGGGTTATATGTAGGGGAGTCAAAAGTGACACTGCGGCTGGAAGCCGACAAACAGTGAAATAATAGCGTATAATCGCCTCCAACTGTATTAATTAACGCTATAAATGAGAATTTTTTTTTTTGGTAAAATCATTCAAAACAATGCATCATGTGATTCAAAATCAATGAAAATAAGAGTGGAATAGTACTATTTGGTTTTATTCGTAAGTATATAGATATAGAAATTAAGGAAAAAGGCAAGGTTTCAAATGAATGGACATGAAAACGAAATACACATGACTTGAGTAGATCAATATAATATAATTTGATAATGTATGGATGGTTGGAAAGGCGTCAACGTAATTTAAATGGGTTTATATAATAAGAGAAATTTATAAAGAAATTGATGCCAATATATAGATAGATGGAGTACTGGCCGGGGTGGTTGCATGCTATTGATCTCCACCTGTTCATCGGAAACTGCGCCTGGTTGCGGCGGTCATTCACTGATATATGATTCTATTTCCTAAATAATACTTGACCAAAGCAAGCTATTTGCTACCCTCTCTCTCTCTCTCTCTCTCTCTCTATTTATGTTTAATTTTTTCGGATCTTGCTGTATTAAAGGAAGGAAAAGATGCTTGCCAATGTTGACGTCCAGAAATATATATATAGGATTAGTTGCTATATATATAAATAAATAAATACCTTCAATTCATGCATAAAAAGAGAGAGCACTAAACGCATACCATCATGATCATCGGATTCAATATCGTACGTACATTCATATATATTCATGCAATATTTCAATTACTTATTATTGTGATCTTCGAGTTTTCATATTCTATGTTTGTCCATTAATTAATTAATTAGGATCCATGCGTTTTAAAAAGTCGATTGGTGTATTAAATTGCATGCTGTACGTACTAATGTAGATATCACGACCCTGCATGCATACTTTTGTCGACGAAAATGGAAGGTGCAAGATTTGTGCACCATTGACCATGTAACATATTTACACACACATATATATTCTTTTACCATCAATTAGTACAAGGTGGTATTTCATGGCTCAAAATCAGAAGTTTGAGTCAGGATGTAAATTGAAACTACATGTGATAATTTATAAGTCTGACTTTTGGGTCATGTGGATAGACTTTAGACCAGCTAGATATTTTGAGAGTATTGTGGTGACAGGCTCGTCTGCTCCAGTAGCTATGATTCAAACCGAACATTTTACAATGGGGAGGAGCTCCTATGATCACGCCCAAAGAGGATTGCTATGTTGGTCGCCCCCGTCTCCCTTTTTAAAAAAAATATATAATATTCTTTTTAAAAAATAATGACCATATTGTAATTTACATTTTATAGACACGTTTTAATTTTAATTATTGGATTAAATTAGTGCTGAACGATCAGTTATTTTTGTTTTTTGCTTTTGGGTAAGTAACATCTCGCTTAATGAGCCCTTAATTTGTGTAATGACAAAGAAGGTTTAGTTTTGCTAAACCTTTTTTCTTTATTTTAAACTATCTATTTCTCCAAACACTATACACGTCACTTTTTCTCAATAACAAATTAGTTTTTATTGAGATTAACCGCTACAAGAGAGATTCAATACAACCACGAGTTTCCTCCAAATCAATATATAATTACATCTTAAATAACCAAAGCATTTTGGCTTAGAGCATGAGCATGTATTTTACATCAGTAATTAAGATCTCCTTGCTGTTCCAGTTTTCTCCTGTGCCATTAATGGCCTTGACAACTTGTAATTCATCACCTTCAAAAGAATGATCTTTCGAATTAGTCCTAGCCCAATGCCGAAAATGGTAGCTTGAAGTGTAGTATATGTCTCTGCTAGCAGAGGATCTGAAAACAGGTTCTATTCTTTCTCATTGTAGCTATTATTTTTTCTTCCCAATCCCAGATTATAGCACCAACTCTAACTTTGAATAGAATTTTGCTTATGGCGATACACCAATTAATCTTGAAAACGTCCATTGAAAATTTGAAAGTTCCACCCATTCACTACTGACTTCTGTAGGAATAGTAGCCTGATTAGTGGACAGCTAGTGTAACATCCTAAGATCCCGCAACTTTTGTATTGTTTGTTTCATAAGTATACTAGGATGTGTGAACTCCTCTTGAAACACAATCACTGCAAATTCTTCCAAGTCTTCGCTGTCTAGAGAGCCAAGCATTGTAAGTAAAGTTTATTTGAAGCTCTAGTACTTTATAATCCTGCATTTCTGCAGTTTCCTTGAACACTGTTCCCGAACATCTCTAATTGATTCACATTCCCAACGTGCAAGTTTGATAGTTTCTATATATAGGTTGTAAACAGATGGCCGGGCACTTTGAATTTTTTACCATTCTCTTTCTGAATATGTTTGATTTTGTAGGCAGTACTGCATCATGACAAGCTTTTTATAAGAAAATCTTCTGTTATATGCTTTCACTACTCTTATCTAAATATGCTTCCTTTTTATTGTTTCTCCCAAATAATTATAATTTTGAAAAGAAAATTTGATAAACAGACATTAATTTTCACAACATTTTATATCTTATATTATAAAAAATTGTATCTAAAAAATTATAATTTTGAGAAATGGTCTATAAATAAATTATATTACAAAAAATAAATCTACAAGATTGTATGATTTGATTTGATGGACTGATATTTTTATAATAAAATAGAGGCTGTGAGTAAAAAACTCCTAGAGATCGTTCTCAATATTATATATTAAAGAACAATTGTTAGTTATGTACATATATAAAGTTCACATTCAGGCTGATTTTGATTTTGATTTAGATATGAGATGAGATGATTTTAAATAAAAAATAAATAAAAATATTAGTAGAATAATAATTTTTGATATTATTATTATTTTGAGATTTGAAAAAATTAAATTTTTTTATTAAATTTTGTATAAAAGTTTAAAAAATTTATAATAATGATATGAAATAAAATAAAATAAAATACTTTTTGAATCCAAATAGAACCTCAATCGTGTCATTAAAAAAACTAATTTATAATTTTAGTAATACTATATTTTATAATAAATTGATAATAACATGTCATTTATGTTTCGAATTATAAAAAAAAAATTACTATTCATCATCCCCATGCTATATATCAAAATTATAGAAATATTGATCATTTCCATATATGAAAATGGGGGGCATTATTTACAGGAGTGGCAATTATTCTTTCAACACAAAAGTTTATATGATGAGTCGGTGGGTTAGCACGAGAGTTGTCACCGATAAAGCAAAATACTTCTTTATATATATATATATATATATATATTTTATATTCTTAAATGTTTTAAAAAAATTATAATATTATTAAAAAACACTTCTTAAATCATTAAAAAAATGGATAAACATCTTTGGAACAATTCATCAGTAAGTTTAGCATTATTGTTATATCATTTAGAGAAGAAAAATTCTATTCACAAGTCTCATACACCACACACTACTATTTTTATTATTTTTTTAATTTTTTTCTTATAAAATGTGTAGTATATAGATGATAAATAGAAGAATTCAATTATCTTAAGAAGAATAAAACCAAAAAAAAAAAAAAAAATTCAAAAAAAATTAAAAAAAAATTATGATGTGTGGTGTGTGAAGCTTATAAATAACAAAATTCTTTTTTGTTTTACACCTATTTTTTAATATTATTAAAAAATATTTTTAATTACAAAATAAAATAAAAGTTAAAAAATAAAATAAAAAATTTCAACAATAATATGGAGCGATAAAAATCAGTAATAAAAGTATATTTTTTTAAAAAAATTACAGAAAAAGAAGCTACTATAACCAACGGTAGCTTCCTGAGCTACCATTAGTTATTTTTAGGGGTGTGCAGAATTCCGAGAATTCCGACTCCGTTCGATCTCCGCTCCGATGCCGACTCCGACGGAGTCGGAGTTGTCGGAATTCGGAGTAGCTCCGAATAATTATTCGGAGTCGGAGCTCGAAGGAGCTCCGACTCGGACTCCGAATTTTTTTTTAAACCCAGCTCCAAAACGACGTCGTTTTGGAGCTGGGTTTAAAAAAAAAAATTTTGAACGACACCGTTCCACTTAATATGGAACGGCGTCGTTCCATATTTCCTTCTTGAAGGGGCTTCTTCTTCACGAACGGCGTCCTCTTCCTTTTCACTTCTTCTTCTTCCTTCTTCCTTCTTCACTTCTTCTTCCTCCTTCACTTCTCTCTCGCGTCTCCCGTCCCAGTGACTGAACCAGTGAACCAGTGAAGTTCAGAACACCGTTCGTCGTTGCTCCTCCCTGCCGCCGTCCCTCTGTTCAGCTTCCAGCCTTCCAGCCTTCCACCTACGGTGAGCCCTAAATTTATGAGCCCTAAATTTAATTCAAGCACGTCTCTTATGAATTGGAGCCAGTAGTTGTGATTCTTGTGTATTGAATATTCAATATAGTCCCCAACACGGCGCTCAAAAACATGAATTTTACATTGTTTTGAAGACTTGCGCTCGAGCGATGTGTCGAGCGCAAGTCGAGCGCACGTTGTATTGAACAAGCTCGAGCGTATGCGAGCGGAAGTCAAGTCGAACCTCTCTCGGAAGTCAAGAACCTCTCTGGAAGAGTTCTGCTCGAGCGCTACGTCGAGCGCTCATCGAGCGAACCTCTCTGGAAGGTTCTGCTCGAGCGCTACGTCGAGCGCTCATCGAGCGAAACTCTCTGTATGGATTCTGCTCGAGCGCGACGTCGAGCGCAGGTCGAGCGATCCTCTCTGTATGGATTCTGCTCGAGCTCCACGTCGAGCGCACATCGAGCGAACCTCTCTGTATGAGTTCTGCTCGAGCGCCACTTCGAGCGCACATCGAGCGAACCTTTCTGGATGGGTTCTGCTCGAGCGCTATGTCGAGCGCACGTCGAGCGAACCTCTCTGTATGGCTTCTGCTCGAGCGCACGTCGAGCGCACGTCGAGCGAACCCATCTGGATGGGTTCGTCTGAGTCAAGCGCACATCAACCGAACCTCAATGTAATAATACATCGATACATGTATTATTATGATACAATAATACATGTCCTATTGTATAATACAATAGCCTAGTTTATTTTTAAACTAATTTTTTGCTTCTAATTATGGATCCTAGACATAGTGGAGATGATCGTCCACAAGGGGATGTAGCGGATGCCAATGCTACAACTCCTACACCGGTGGGTACTTCCACCCCTAGAGCCACATCTAGGGCAGCTACATCTAGAGCAGCTACATCTAGAGCAGCTACATCTTGTGCGAGTAGTCGACTCCCACTCCCAGTTGATATAGAGGATGAAGATATGTTCAACGAGGAGGAGGAGATGCCCATTGAGCAAGATCAACCACCACGACCTTCTAAAAAGAGGTCGTGGACATGGGAGCATTTCACCAAAATTCCTGGTGAAATTGCGAACCCAGTGGCAAGATGTCATTATTGTGGATCACTTTGTGGATGCCATTCGAAGAAGCAAGGTACCAGTGTGTTGATAGCACATCTAAATGGTTGCCAACGATATAAGATAGCGAAGGGATTGCAAGCCACTGATCAGACCAACCTCAGTTACCAAACTTCTACAGCCACTGATGGTACACAGACTAAGAAATTGGTCATCCCTCAATACAGTGAGAAGATGTTGAGGGACATGCTTGCAGAGATGATAATTACTGATGAGATGCCATTTACCACAGTCGAGAAAAGAGGCTTTCGAAAGTTTCTAAATTTTGTTGAGCCACGATTTCCCATTCCATCACGGTATACAGTGATGCGAGATTGTATGAAGAGGCATGCGAAGGACAAGGAGGAGATGAGGAAGATGTTTATTACCACTGGCCAAAGAGTGTCTTTTACGACTGACACATGGACTTCCATACAGAACGTCTGCTACATGTGTATCACGGCACACTACATTGACAGTGAGTGGATTTTGCATAAAAAAATTATTGGTTTTAAAGAAATTGTGGATCATAAAGGTGCATCCATTGGGGCGAAGATGGATGATTGTTTAAAGGACTGGGGAATTCGAAAAGTGCTGTGTATTACAGTTGACAATGCCAGTGCGAATGAAACAACAATTGATTGGTTTAAGCGGAACACGACGGTGAGAGATGATGTCATTCGGGCCCACGAGTTTATTCACGTTCGATGTTGTGCTCATATCATTAACCTCATAGTTGTTGAGGGATTAAAAGAGGTTCATGATTCCATAACCCGAGTCCGCAATATTGTACGATATGTGAGGGGTTCCCCTCAAAGGCTTGCCAAGTTTAAGGCAATAGCAGAAGATTTGAAGATTGAATGTTCTAGTATGCTGTGCTTGGACGTTCCGACTCGATGGAATTCTACATACATGATGTTGGATGTGGCACAGAAGTACCAAAAAGCATTCGAGCGGATGGAGGTCGAGGATGGGGGCCTGAGGTATGCTTTGTTGGAGCCAGCAGGACAGGGGCTCGGTGCGCCAGACGCACATGATTGGACCAGTGTGAGTTATTTTGTTGAATTTTTAAGAACTTTTTATGAGATAACCATGCGACTATCTGGATCCAAATATACGACTGCGAACTCATTTTTCAGTGAGCTCTCAGAGCTTCACTTCCAGTTGGAAAATAGTTGTACTGACTCTGCTGGATTGTTATCTGATATGGCTACGAGGATGAAGATCAAATATGATAAATATTGGGGGAATATTGAGAAGATAAATAGATTGCTATTTGTGGCTGTGATCCTTGACCCCCGAGTTAAGTTGGCCGTTCTAGAATTTTGGATAAATTCTGTCCTCGGGGCAGTGAAGGCTGGAGAGTTTATTAGATTGCTAAAAAGTGATGTTGATGACTTATATCATCACTACAGTACTAGTGCTCAGCCTTCATCCGCAGTTGGTAGCTCCTCACATTCGAGGCCGACAGGATCGACAGTTCCCTCAGGTGATACTGACCCATCTGTAGGGGTTAGAGGCAATCGTGTCATACGGCAGTATCATCAACTCATGTCAACAAGGAATATTATGCATTGTACATCTGAGGTTGAACGATATTTTATGGAAGCTGTCGAGGCACCTAGTGATGTATTTCAGTTATTAACTTGGTGGAAAGTTAATTCCACCAAGTATCCAGTCCTTTCCCGTGTGGCCCGAGATGTGCTAGCCATTCCTGTCACTACGGTTGCCTCAGAGTCGGCATTTAGCACTGGAGGTCGCGTGTTGGATGCTTATCGGAGTTCATTGTCACCGTCAACCGTGGAGGCCCTCGTTTGCACACAGAATTGGATAAGTGAAACGCCCATTGGACTAGATACCGTTGGCGTTGATGCCGAGAGCTATAGGCTTGAATCGGGTAAGTTTATATGCTTTTAAATGATGATTTAATTATTTTTAATGTTTCTAACTTCTACTTTTTATGATTTTATAGATCTAATTGTGAACCCTAACATAATTACCGATGATTGAGAGTTTGGAACGGACGCTACTTGAGAGTTGTGATGGAGTTGAGAGAACCTCCTTTCTTGGTAAGAATCAAATTATTCTTTTACCGTATATAATTTTTTATTATCAATTTTTTTTCATCTATTGATTGCTACTTTCTATCTTCATTTCAGGCGTGACCAATGGAACATTGGGGTTTGAGTGAAACCCGTGTTTAATTTTTATGTAATTATATTTCAAGACTGAGTCATATTGTTATTACGTTATAAATGAGACTGTTATAACTTATGGCTGCATCATACATGTTATTTACTTTTTAAACTATTTATATAGTTATATTTATGTACTTATATCCCGAGCAAATACGTGGGATAAGTACTCTTTATTCTATAATTTCTATTAGTACTTATCCATCATCTCTCAAAAGTTTATAATTTATTATCCAACTGAAATTAATCGAATTATACAAATTCGTACCATCATTCTTTTCTATAAAATTTTAAATTTGTGTAATTTTCAACTCATGAGTCATGAGCACTTTTAATGCTAAATTTCAGGCGGACATAAAACAAATTAAAGATATAATCAAAATTCAGTAACAAAATCAGAACGAATATTTAAATTATTGAAAACTCTTGAATAAACCAAATATTTGTAGATGGTTAACTTTTTAAAAAATATATATATGTTGCCCACTATCTGAAACGAAATTGAACAACAAAATTTAAATAATAATAAAAAAAAAATTCTGAAATTGAGTTCGGAGTCGGAGCTCCGACCTCCGTTCGGAACTCCCTCCGAACTCCAGTCGGAGTTCCGATCGGAGGTCGGAGCTCCGATCGGGGGTCGGATCGGAATCGGACCTCCGATCGGAGTCGGAGGGGAATTTTGGCTCCGAATCCGGTCGGAGTCGGAGGTCGGAAATGACAACTCCGACTCCGTCGGAGTCGGAGCCCACCCCTAGTTATTTTTGTATATTTTTTTATTTTTATTTTTATATATATATTTTAAATGCTTTAAAATATTTTTTTAATAAAATATTTCTTTAATTACAAAATAAATAAATAAATAAATAATTGTGAGCGGCAGCTCCACTAGCATTATTCTTAGCATTTTAACGCCCCGACGCAGGAAAAGTGGCAGAGGCCAGAGTGATATAAAAAACCAAAAAAAGAAAAGAAAGTGGTAGTGTGGAAGCGATTCCTCTGCAAACTCAACAGCAAAAAGAGTTTCCTCTTCTTTTGGCTTCAAGATTGAATCGCCGGTCAAGCTCTTTACAAGGTTCGTATTCTATAGTCTCTACTGCGCGGCACACAATTGTGCAACATCTTCACCCCCACCAAGCCCCACCCCCCGGCCTCGTAATTTATTTTCCGTTTTGTAAAATAAAAAATCGGAGATTTGGATTCTTAGAAATAATGTTGTCGTTGTTGCAGGCATGTCTTTGTGTGAATTGTTTCATTACTTGACTTGGTATTGCGGGAGTCTTGAGCTACGTTACTTATTTCTCCCCGTGCTTTAGTTTTGTCTGAGAGATGTCCGTTTGGAATTCCCTCCTTGTATGAATAGATCAGCTTCTAACCCATAACAGTTATTTTTTTTCTTTGGTGATTAAAAAGTTAACATTTCTTTGTTGGTTATGATTGATATGAAATTTTAGATATCTTCTTTATTGTAATTTTTTACTCAATCGCAACTCTTTTCTGATTTTTTTACATTATATATAAGTTCTCGTCAAGCACCTATAACGATTTCAATGACCATGCCCCATTTGTGTGAGTAATTATGCCCCATACATTCGAGTCTTCATTGCTTGCTTATTGTAAACTTAAATTGAGGGTATTTTTTTATTCAAGCGTTCATTTCTTCTGCATTATAGGTTTCCAACATTGTTTCTAATCTAAGGGAAAGAAGAAAAGGTGAATTTTTTTGCATATCGAAACATGAGTAGGCCCCAGCAACCTAGGAGAAGAGTGGCATTTGTGCTGATTGATGGGTTGGGCGATGTGTCTTTGCCAAGGCTTGGATTCAAGACTCCTCTCCAAGCAGCCAAAGTACCCAATTTGGATGCCATTGCATCTGCTGGAGTTAATGGTCTTATGGACCCTGTCGAAGTAGGATTGGGTTGTGGAAGTGATACGGCTCACCTCTCTTTGTTGGGTTATGACCCAAGAGTGTATTACCGGGGTCGTGGTGCATTTGAATCCATGGGTGCTGGTCTGGCAATGTCACCCGGCGATATTGCATTTAAGGTGAGAATGAATTCTTGTTTACATTTTTATCCCTCTTCAGATGCATATGTTATTTAAAAAAAAACAATTTTTATAAAGGTTGTTTGCTTAGTGATATACGTTAACTTTTCCTGTACTTATTTCTGCATCATATGACATATGGTATAATAGTACATGCACATCAGATAACGTGATTTTTCAACATGTGGGCATTGCCAAACAGTGCATTATGTCTATTTAACGTGGAAATTAACTGCTGATATGAATTTTGCTTTCATTTATAGTAAAGAGAATCCATCGGTTACTGTATATTTGTTTTCAGTTTAGTATAAAAGTATGAATGCTAATCGGATCAAACGAGGTTGAGACGGATGTCATCTTATGGTTTTGATTTTGTAGGCATTGAATCATTGCTGTATGTCTTCTTTTATTCAATGAAAAATGAACTCTTATGTAATTTGGCTTGTTGCTTCAATAGACGTCAAAATATTGGCATGAGAAATGTTGTAACTTTATTCTTGATATGGAGTATTTGGAAGGAAATAAATGCTAGTGTTCTTTAGATGGATCCGAAGTCTCTTTGCTTAAACTGATATCATTACTTCCAAGATCACTTTTCTAATGGATTATATATATATATATATATATATATATTTGGAAAATTTAGATCTTAGCTTTTTCCTTTCCTTACGTGTATCTCTTGTGTACCTCCCATGTACTAAGGCTATGCTGTCTTATTTGTTCAATTTCTATTAAATCCTGTCAAATAAGAAAAACAAAATTGAATGCTTCAGAGATTATTGATTGTGATTGGCTTTAATGCATGATAACTCATTGCCATCTTTTGGATCACTAGTCAAATTTTGCTACCTTGGATGAGAAAACTGGAATAGTCACAAGTAGGAGGGCTGATAGACACTTTGAAGAAGAAGGGCCCATACTCTGTGCGGCACTCGATGGAATAAAGCTGCCATCTTTTCCTCAATATGAAGTCAGAGTCAGGTGCGGATACGTATAGCTGCTATAATATTGCTTGTTAATTGGCATCGCCACATACCTCCATATCAGGGATATTTGAGATTTTTGCTAAAGACAACCTACTTTATGTGGAGAACTGATGACTTGTCAACTTTTCCTGTTATCTATAATGTTTTTGAACAAGTATGAGGTTGGAATATATTTTCACAAGGTTTAGATGGCAAGTTTGTGGGATAAAAGCCAACTTGCCTAGTTAGCACTGCTATCATGTAGTTCCGACATAATTTCTCAGCTTTTGAATTTGTGTAGGTGCTTTGGTCACAAATTTAAAAATGAAAAAAAAAAAAACCTAGAAAGAGGGAAGGGAGAGAGAGAAGCCCTACCTCAGTTCGGCAATTGAAGCTTCTTAAGGATTTAATTTCAGTAATAAGCTAGACTCAGATCACGATAAGATATTTCCTACAGGTATGCAACAGAACATAGATGCGGAGTAGTCGTCAAAGGACCTGGATTAAGTGGAAATATATCAGGAACAGACCCATTAAAGGACAATCGCTTACTCTTGCAAGTTGAAGCTTTAGATGATACTGATGAAGCAAGGCACACAGCTGCAGTTGTTAATGAGTTATCCAAGGAAATGTCACGGATTCTGGTTTCTCATCCAGTGAATGCAAAGCGCATTGCAGAAGGGAAGAATATGGCAAATGCTGTCCTACTACGAGGTTGTGGTATTCGAATTGAGGTCTGTTGTATTCAAAATTTGAAACCTCATACGATTTTCAAGTTTTTTTTGGAGGTCTTTTTTAGGTGTCATTATTTCTCTTGCAATTAGGAAAAGGGAAAATTCACAATAATTAATTTGAGCTTAAAGTCTTAAACGGCAGCTGGTGGGTGTTTGTTGTTAGGAAACAGTTTTGCTGGCGACATGTTCTATTCTTGAATTTTCAATACTTCCTCACATCCTATTGTTCTTGTAACATATCTTGTTAATAGATATATTATTGTAAGAATGTTACTTTAAAAAATTATAAGAATGTTAGCTTGGGATTGGATTCCATAGGTTTGGAATTCCCGTGTAACTTTGGTATTCAGTTAACATGACACAAGCTAAAGCATACGTTGCGGTGACTATTCTGTGACTAGATCACTGACTTGGACAGAATTGCTTGTTCTTCTTTCAGATTTTCATGTATTTTTCTAATTAGGTTGTAACTTTTTAAGGGGTTTCTGTTAAGCACTTCCCCTATACTGAAGTTCCCTTAGTATATTGCAGGTTCCTCCATTTGAGAAGAAACATGGCTTGTGGCCTTGCATGGTAGCTCCCACCAAAATTATAGCTGGCTTGGGCTTATCACTTGATATTGATATCCTTGAAGCTCCAGGAGCAACTGGAGACTATCGAACACTTCTAACTTCCAAGGCAACTGCAATAGCTAAGGCACTTATAGCTCCTTTGCAGTCTTGCCCCTCTGTTTTTGTACCTGGGGAGGAGGAGCACAAACCAGGTCGATCAGATGGCTATGATTTTGGATTTCTTCACATCAAGGTTTTATCTTCTAAGATTTTATTTTAGTTTTTTCTGTTTCAATGCAACTTGAATAGCTCTGTATCGAGCCAAAATACTACGAGGACCCAGCTTGTATTTGAGGTTCCGAATTTTAGAATCTCTGGCTCTCATTGACTTTATTTGCTCCATGTGTGCATGACTAACATGAAGATGAACTTTTTTAGAAGGTAATCTAGGATTTGACAGAAAATATATATATATATATATATATTCATTATAACTAATGGTCGTGGGCCTTCTACATTGAATACCTATTGGACATTTTTGCAAGTTTTTTTTTATGAAAAAATAGAAATATCAGAAAAAATGAATTGCAGAAAATCATTTTCTCTTCAAATCTTTTTATTATGGATACGGTTCTTTCTTTTCATCTCTGCAACTAGCCTGTTAGAACTGTAGGCTGGATGGTGATGGAGGCCAAAGTGCTTGCCTCAAGTTCTTCAAATGTCACCACCGTGATGGAGTCTCCTTGATAATTGGTGTTGCAGGCAATAGATGATGCAGGTCATGACAAGGCAAGCCTTTTCAAAGTCAAAGCACTGGAGGCTGTAGATCGAGCCATAGGACAGTTGATCAGGCTCCTCTGGGAGGCAGAATCAACTGGAAATTTTAAATTCTTCCTTTGTGTAACCGGAGACCACTCTACTCCAGTTGAATATGGAGATCACAGCTTTGAACCAGTTCCATTTGCCATGTGTAGATTGAAAGACTTTGTGGGTGCAATAGGCGGAGAGTCCATCGTTTCGGGAACATCTCTTGATCCATTTCCTCTTCCATCCATTAAAGCTGGTGAAGACCTAACAGATGATGTGGGAAATGAACAAGAGAGAAGAAACAAACGGTTTGAATCTTTTAATGGAGATTCTGTTTACGAGTTGAATGAGATAGCGGCAGCAAGGGGATGTCTTGGGCGTTTTCCTGGAGGAGAGATGATGGGAATTATAAAGAAATTTCTGGAAGTAGATGCGTGAGCTATGTTTAAAAGTAGGGATATTCATGGTTGTTGCATATCACCTCGAAAGGATTCTCAAGGTTTTTCTTATGCTTTTTTCTTGTTAGATTGCAATATCTGTGTTCTGGAGATTTCAATCGTCAAAATTTTGATACTCATACTGACATTGTCAAATCATGCAATCTGAATCTATATATACTATCAAAATATGTTGATCAGAATTTATGTGTGTCTGGCTCCTCGTCTCTTGCCGCATGGACCTATGAGATAGACTTAAATGGTGGACCATAATTCTCTGCTTGCTGGCAACATGCTCATCGACGTCATCATATAATTGTTGTAATAATCACAACTCTTCAATTCATCTCATCTAATCATTACAATTTTTTTTAAATTTTCACACAAAATAAAATAAACAATTCAAAATTTTTAAATCTCAAAATAAAAATAATATTAAAAAAATATATTCTAATAATATTTTATTCAATTTTTAATTTTAACCTTAACTCATATCATTTTATCTCATATACGAAAACAAATCAGACTTATTAATGCCGGAAATAGCACTTTTGTCTACGATTTTACAATAGAGAACACAAATGCTCCAACTGAAGCGTGTCTAGTTATTTGGAGTAACCATCAGAAGGAAAGTCATTAGGGCAATGAAAATGGTCTAGTTATTGTCAAGTCTAAAATTTAACTAAAAGTTGAGATTATTACTAAAGCCAAAATTATTAAAGAAATTAGTCTACATTGAACTATCCATCACAAAGTCAAAATAATAATATAATATTATGTATTTTAATAATAATTTTTTTTAATATTTTAAAAATACACTCCATATTTGAATTAAGAATTTAATTTTTACTTAAAATTATTGTTTCTCAATTATTTTTTTTCCTCAACTTAATTATCCAATTGTCAATAATTTCAACTAGTGAATAAATTTTGGAATAAGAAGGGAAATGAGATGACCATTGTTAAATATTTATGAAAAAAAATATAGGTTTGAGGAGTGAATAGTGACTCTTCATCTTTAAAAATTTCTTTAGAATTATTATAACTCAAAAATCTAAACTAAAAATGTTTAACTAGTTCAATCCAAGTTATTTATATAAAATTTAGCTATATTTTAAATTTCACTAACATAGGACAATCTCAGTGCTCTCGTCACGGGCATTGATAATTGATATTCACGCGGTTCCCTCTCCATAAAATAAAAAATTACTTGGGTCAAACGTAGAAGCTTCAAGGAATGTGCTATATACAGTAACATCATCAAAAGAAAAGAGTTGGTCGGGATGGAGCTGTTCAATCCCACATCATCAAAAGACATTTCATCCCTGTCAAATCTTGGAAGCTCCGAAGTTTCGTCGTTTTATTTCATGGTTTTTTCCGTTGGTTGTACATCTTCAGTATCTTGGACTCATCCAAGTTCTATATATGTATATAAACATCCCATGACAAATGGCCAATAGCAAAGAAGAGAGAGAGAGATGTACGTGACAAGGCGTCTTTCGGAGTACAGAAGGGACCCTAGCAAGCTCTCAACTCCACCCCCTACAGCTCCTAATTCAGGCTATATGGTCATCATGGATACAGCACTAGAGACTGAGGAGACATGTTGTTGGGGCCTCTGTGATTCAAACGAAGTGAAAAAGTTGCCTTTTCCACAAAACAAAACACTGTTTGTCTCTCACAGCGATCACCCGATATATGAGCTCTTGTTCATCCCAGTTCTTGACGAGCCCCTCTCCTCTAACCGCTACTATGTTATCCACGCAAAAGGCAGGAGCAAAGGGTGAGGGTCATGTGCTGACTCTACTTTTGCATTTGTTTCTTCAAAATTTCAATTTAGTTTTATTTCATAAATCATAACTATATACGTAGAGTCAATAAACATGATTTTTTTGATAACAAAAAAGAAAAAGAAAAAAATAACTCTGATTTTTCAGGCAAGCATGCATGTGCGCGACGGAAGAGGATAAGATCAAGTCGATTTTTGGAGACTATGTACGATATGTGAAACCAAAAGCTTTTGACCCAACGAATGTATACCAACAAGTGGAAATTTGTAATGTACCCTCCAGTGGTTTTTACGCCAATTCTGTACTTCCTAACTGTTACCCTCCATCATTTCTAAGGGAAAAGTGCTGGACAGCTGCACACTCAACCCCGTCTAATTATTTGAATGAAGAGATCTATGTTTTACAACATGACTTTAGAGCAATATTGGGAAGAAATTTACTCCCAGGAGAATCATGGCGGTGATGGAAACATTGTGACGGTGAACACGAATGTAGAGAGGGAGGTGTATTGTCTGGATGGCATGAAAGCTGTGAGAGTTGATGGCAATGTTAATGGGTCTGATGGTTTTATTTGGTTTAGAGTTCAGAATAAGATTAATAGTGGAGGCGTGGGCTTGAGTTCAGCCATCGTGGATGGAATGAGAGGGATTCAAAAGGAAGGAGGGTGGGTTGATGGGCAAGATAGCGAGGTGTGGGCTGAGAAAGTAGAGGTGACTGACAATTTGACAATTTGTGGAGGAGATTTTGTGGTTATGTCTTGGTGGAGAGCTTTACTTTGAGGAGAATGGATGGAAGTTTAGTGCTGAATTGTGATTTCAGGCACACCCAACGGATTAAAACCAAATGGGAATGAATCAAAATCCTCGGCTACATCAACGTTCATAAACCGGTGCAGGATGGGTATAACAATGTTTGCTAATGTACTTCCAACTCTTTTTATGGACAACTTTTCATTTATAAAAAGACTTGATATGGTATGTAGTAAGTAGTATGTAATAGAATATTATTTCCAATTCAACAATGAACAATTCTGAAAAAAGAGGAGGACACAAGATAATTGAGACCTTTATCAAACCAGATTCTCTTAAAGATGCGTCACATATTCGATTTTTGATAATACGATGGTCATTGTACACTGGAAATGATCTCAATTAGTAATTCTACAGTTGTTCTACTCTATCCAACGGGCTTACAAAATGTAGAAAGTCTAAATTGTATTGCAGTGTAGTACATGCATTATTTTAGCAAAAGTACCGACGGCAATGGAAACATATTGCAACAAAATGGGTGTTAACACTTCTCAACAAAGTTTAAGCTTTCAATAAGACTGTCTGTCAAACATGATTACGTCCACTCCAATAGCCTCACGCAAAATAGAGGTAGTAAAACCAGTACGCTCAGAAGCAACCGTTTGAAGTTTCTAGGGAGAGCCAACCACAGCCTAATAATTGAATAGAACTCAAAAGCCCAGTTTGATGTTGCTGAATTATCCCAGTTCGGCCTTGGAACCCCTTTTGCCAGCAAATCCACTTACGGAAAGCAGACTTGACAGAAAGCCCTGGTTGTTGTTGCAATCGTCCTTGTCACTGGAATTGCTTAAATTGCTTATGAGAGACCAGTGTGTCTCAAAGTCTGGATCATAACCCCTATGTTGCATCACATGCATGAGCTCCGATGCCTTCTTGATATTGTTTTCTAAGCGATACCTATTAACTACAGCACAGTACATCTCCCTTGTACTTTCACCAACCTGAAGAATAGAAATTAGTAAATTTTCAGCTTCTGCAGTTCGCCCATTTTGGCATAAGGCATGAACAAGCATGCCGGAAGTTTTGATGCCAGGCTTAAGATCCCTATATAACATCTCAGTATAAAAATCCATGGCTTCATCCAATCTATTTTGGGTACAGAAACCTTGAATTACTGAATCGTAACTACTAGAATTCGGGACAGTTCCTTTCTTCAACATTATGTTCAGAAGATCAACTGCCTTGTTCAGTCTATCGTGCAAACAGAAGCGCTTAATCAGATTATCATAATTGATATTGTCAGGAATAAGACATTTTTCAACCATCCTGTCCAACAGATCTTCTGCTTCATGAAGCTTACCAAGAGAGATAAGCCCCTCAACAATTGCATTTTGAATGATTGAACCATGAACCCAGCCTCTTAATTCCATTTCTTGACTCAAGTACAAGGCCTTTCCAAGCTCCCCAGCACCACACAGGCTGCTTATTACTGTTCTCAAGCTCCGATTACTGGGCCTAAGTTCCTTAGAAATCATAGTAGACAGACAGTGTGCAGTACTTGATACATCTTTACACTGAGAGAACCCATAAATAAGAAAATCATAAGTGACTTCATTGTGCAGTAGTTCCTTTTCTTGCAATTGATCTAATATATTCTTGACAAGTGAACTGTTCCCCGTTGCGAAGAGATAGAATATGAGAATGTTGTAGATGATGAGATCGTGAGACTTGCTTTGTCCAAGCATAAGCGCCGTGAGATTCAGTGCATGAGGGACCCTACCCTCCAAAAGCATCAAGCGCACCAGATTCCTGTAGCTCGAGATTGAGAGATTCAAATTTTTTCTTATAAAACCACCTAGTAGCTCCCAAACTTTCCTCAAGTTTTTCACTTGACAATGCCCTTGGACCAGCATGTTATAAAATTCCACAGCTGAAAGCAGCCCCTTAAACAGAATATCCTGGAATACAGTGGCCACTTCTTGAACATTTCCTGTCATACAAAACCCTTTTACAAGTGCACCATGTAAAGAAGATGAATCTAAAATTTGCTCCCTTAAAGCAATCTCTTTTAAGGCAATAGCTTTCTCAAATCTGCCAACCCTACACAGCTGAGGAATTAATAAAACAGACACATCCAAGCAAGGAACTAAATTCTTGGCTAGCATTTTGTCCAACATCATAAAGGCCGCTGGAAATTTTTTCTCCTTACACAACCCTCTTACAACATGGCTATAAGCCTCACGATCCAAGATGAAACCCTGCTTTAGAAGTTCATCCAGCAATACATGTGCAATTCTTGTAAAACCAGAAGCACAAAGATTTTCCAGCAACACTGAGAAAATATCTAACCCTGTGGGAATGTTATAAACCAGCATATGCTCAAGAAGCTGTAATGCTTCCTTGAGCATTTCTCTCTGGCAAAGACATCCCACAAGAGCTTTACAATCCTTCAACCCTGGTAACCATTTGTTTCTTTGAGCAACTTCCCAGCAACAATGAAGGTCCTTCAAGTTCCCTTTCTTACATGAACCCATTATTAGAGCAGTGTACGTCTCATTCTTGGCAATTAAATGCCTTTGGAGCATTCTGTCCAATATTATTTTCCCACTGTTTATCAATCCTTTCTTGCAGTATGCCCGGACAACCAAATTGAGAGTTTCTTGGTCCAGCTGATCAGCCAACTCTGGCATTTTCTCCAAAAGTTTAGCGACTGCCTTGATATGGGAACGGGATGAACAAAACCCTTCTACTAATGCTGAGAAGACAGAAAAAGACAGTTCTTGTCCCCAGTGAACCATTTCATTTACCAGTAGCAATGTAGTTCTAAAATTTCGATGACCACATTGCTCCATTATAAGTGTGTTAAAATTGGGTATCATGGAATCTTCAAGGACCCTGGTGACTGTTTTTTCATAATCGTCCAGGTCCGTGTCTAAATAAAGACCATTCCCAAGATTATCAAGAAACTCTGTTTTAGAAAGTCCGATATTGTTGTCCCTTCTCAACCTCACAGCTAATGGATCGAGCCCCAAGACCCTAAATGCTTTGGAAAGTGGATCCTCTAATGAGGAGAGCTGAATAAAACCATGACTAGCCATCTGGCAAACTGTCCTCTTCACTTCATCAAATTGTCTAGCCTTACAAAATCCAGCTAACAGTATTCTGAAAGTTGATATATCAGGGGGTGTTCCCCGATCCACCATTTCATGAATAATTTCCTGGGCATGCTTCCACATACCTTCCTTAAACAACCCACTGATAAGAGCATTATAGGAACATATATGGGGTTTCAGACATTTGGACAGCATGTCTGACAAATAAAAGAAGGCCTTTTTCAGTTTCCCTTCATGGCAACTCCAACCAATTAAAATGCCAAAGGTTATTTCATCAGGATTGAAACACAAGGCTTTCAACTCTTGTAAAAACACACCTGCCCTTTCTGTGCCAAAATTGAGACATAGACAATGCATAATCTTATTTCCAGCAATAACAGTTGGAACACACTTCATGCGAGCAAAGAAACTCAACAGATCCTCAAAGTCCTTCTTCTCACAGTACCCACGAGCAATTTCATTAATAACAGAGCTACTGGGCTCCAAACCAGAAACCAGAGCCTTCTTGGCAAGATTTCTTCCTTCCTGAATATATCCGTTTCTACACAGTAGTCTGATGACATTCTCAAAACTAGCCTTCTCCGGATCACTCAAATTAGCATTCATCTCCAGCATATCCCAACAAACTCGATTCGCCAACTGAATTTTCTTCTTTTGAACCAAGAAATCAAGAAGAACACGACAACAGGCCACCGATGACATTAAACCTCGCCCCCTCATTCGTTCATACACCACAATAGCTCTTTCTAATTCCCCATCACCAGCATACCCTTGAATCAAATTACAGAAAATTTCAAGACCATCCAATGAAATTCCTTGACTCTCAATCGTAGAAAGCAAGAATTCAACTTCTCTAAGCATACCCGCATGAATAAGCAAGGAGGCCATGACCTCACACGACCGAGGGAGATGCTTAAAACCCTTATCCTGTTCATTCGCCCGCTTGAAGATTTCCCACAAAGTCTCAACCTTCCTAGCTCCAATTCTAACTTTCCCGTTCTCAGATTGAAAACCCAATAATATTCCAAGCACGTCTTCGGGTTTCAGCACCGAAATCCTAATAAACCTACGCGCAGTATTGGGCACTATATCGGATATATAGAAAATGAGGTCCTTGACAGAGGCATTAGCAAAGTCCTTGCCTTTCTTCTTATCAAAAAAATGGGAATAATTCAACATGACAGACTGTGCAAAGCCATTGAATTTTACAGAAGATAAATCTAAGCGGGTATCGTTGTTTTGGAGTTTCGAAGATGATGATGATGATGAATCAGTGAAAGAAGTGGTGGTGGTGGTGGGTAAGGTTGAGAAGTGGTAGAAGAGAGAACGAACCTGTTTGATGGGGGATCTGTGAGAGTGGATTATGGTGGAGAGGAACTGGAGCATGTGACTGTGGAGAGCTCTGGTGGTGGTGGAGGTGCTGACGAGTCTTGGTCTCATCTATGTACAGCTGCATTGTTTTCAGAGGTGAACGAGGGAAACTGTAGACTCAACTACGTCTCACAGAATTTATTTGTTTTTCCTGATAGTAAATTGTAACGGCGGCGATACGATCTTCTACGTCAAAAAAGATATAATGAATTAATTTCCGTAACACCCTCGCTAACCTCAAACTTGTGGATAACATTGGTAACGCATTAATCGTGTGCATTGTACAGTTAGGAACTTTTGCCTTAATACGATTTTAATATAATTTTGAAAGCTTTTTATAAAGGATTTACAATCTTAATACTTTAGGGTTAAAGTGGTTAGAATTCAGCAGTAAAGATAACTTCTTTTTTTTTTTGATATATTGGATAAGGGAGATTCGATCCTTAGTTCTTTTAATAAAAAATCAAGATATTGTCAATTGATCTAAAAAATAACTATATTACTTAAGATTACGATTAATTTACAAGCATTTATGTGGCTCGTGAGGGATGGAAAAAGTGGTGTTCATGGTCTTCGTGACGACTATTATATGACCATGAAGACAGGAAGGTTGAGTTTCAGCCATCGTTCAGAATAGTAAGAGCAATGTAAAATTACAGAGGATGTAGATATACAGAGATGTTGGCGTTTAATTGTTGTAGCAAAGTTTATCTTGGATTAGAAATTGAGAGTAGATATATAGGTTATTATGGATTATACAAAAATCCATAGAATTGAATTCAAGAAAGAAACAGAATGCCTTGCCTTCCATGTTTAGGATTCGAGATATTATAGTCGCATTATACCATATGACTACAAGATCATTCATTTTAATGGGACCGAACTAATCACACCATCCATACAGGATCTGACACGTTTACATCTTTCCTTTTAATTTTCAATAATGCAAAAAAGGTAATCAGCCAATTGAACGAAGTTTATTGGACCAAGTTGGAACTGTGTACTGTTGATATTATTATTGTTTTAGATGAAATATAAAAGTTGAAAAAAATATTGTTAGAATATTATTTTTTAATATTATTATTGTTTCAAGATTTGAAAAAAGTTAAATTGAAATTTAAAAAAATTGAATTATTTATTATATTTTGTGTGAAAAATTAAAAAAATTATAATAATAAAATAAAATCAAATAAAATAAGATGAAATATTTTCTGAATCCAAACGGACCTAAAAACTAATACAACCGACCGACATTGATAAAGTTGAAAATAAAGTGAGCAGTGTTTATCTCATTTGCTTTATATACCTTTTCCCAATTCAAATTGAAAATGTGTGGCAATTGGCATACTTTGATATATCATTCATTGATTCTACTATTAGAAGTACAAAAACTCAATATTCAAAATTGATATATCATTCATTCACAATTCCATTATCAAAGGTAATACTCCACTTTCAATTCTTAATTCATAAGATATCAACCTGATAAGTCCAGTCACCCCCCGCCCCTCTTCTCCTACTTCCATTTGAGAGAGAGAGAGAGAGAGAGAGAGAGAGATGTACGTGACAAGGCCTCTTTCCATGTACCGGAAATCCCCGAGCACCCTTTCAGAGCCGCCACCTGATGCTCCATATTCTGGTTATCTTGTAATTACAGATGAAGAAGCAGAAGCAGGAGATTCATTTTGTTGGGGCATATGCAAGCGTAAGAGAGTTAAGAAGCTACCATTCCCCCAAGATAAGATCCTGACCATTTTTCATTCATCCGAGTATGGAGAAACGACTACCACTAAGGTTTTGTTTATCCCAGTTCTTGATAAGCCTCTGTCTTCTAATCGTTACTATGTTATCAGAGCAAAAGGCAGGTACAAAGGGTATGCTCTTTACTCATAGATACTATCTTATAACCTCAAATTACAAATAAGCCTCTAGCTCTAAACTCAGTTTCAAGTTCGACTTCATGAGCAGTGCTCGACTCTGCAACCTGTTTAATTTGACACCAACGATGTTATGCTATGTCGTATTTATTAAGCAGTTTCTATGCAAGGGAGTGATATATTTGTTGCAATGCAACATTACTAGTATATTATATATGCATGCATGTAGGTCCGTAATCCCTCATACATAGGTTTATTTTACGGGTTTAATTCTGTCAATCTTACAGGAAAGTGTGCAAATGTTCAAGAGAGATGGATGTCATGACATGTTGCTTTAGTGACATCTTGAGGGACAAAAGACCAAAACCTTTCAATCTCAGAGATCTATACCAACAAGTTCAGATTCACAGCCATCAAAGCGGAGGTTTCTTTGCCAAGTCTATAGCACCGGACGGTATTCCTCCAAAATTCCTCAGAAAAAAAGGATGGAAAGTCCGCGGCTCAAGTTTCTATCGATTACGACTAGGGGAAGCTCTAGGCCTTGATGCCTCGCTTCGGGAACTTCTCCCGGATTTCAATTTTCCCATCCTTAGAAAGCGTTCAGCTCCTGTTGTTGTGGGGAAATGGTATTGTCCGTTTATATTTGTAAGGGAGAAAACCAGAGTAAGGCGCCAGATGAAGAAGACAAGGTTTTACACCATGACTCTAGAGCAAAAGTGGGAAGAAATTTACTCATGCGGGAATGCTAATAGCGAAGACAATGTAGTCATCGTGAATGCTGATGTGCAAAGAGAAGTGACTTTAGTTGCCAGGCAGGAAGCGGTGAAAGATGATAGACATGCCCAAAATGGGTTCATTTGGTTTAGAGTTGATAATTGCCAAAATGGCAGGAGAGGCAGAGGAGTTGTGGGTGTGGGTTTAAGTCATGCAATTGTAGAGAATATGAGGTGGGTGCAAGAAGCAGGAGGGTGGGTTAATGGAACAGAAAGAGAAGTGAAGGTGGAGAGGGTTGAACAAATTACTAGTGAGAGTGAGTGGCAGAGATTTGGATGCTATGTGCTGGTGGAGAGTTTTGTTTTGAGGAGAATGGATGGAAGTTTAGTGCTGAAATGGGATTTTAGGCACACTCATAGGATTCGATGCAAATGGGAACACGATTAGTAATGAATTTCTGACAACAAAAATCCTTGAAACAGTGTTTCCATTGTTCATGTGAGTGTCCATTGTGCACCTCTATTGTTTGTAATGAACCCACCCTTTGTATGTAATGAACCCACCCTTTTACTCTACATGATGGACTGCATGTAGTTGTCAATTCTGAAGCATCAATTACATAACCAGCATACAAAGTTTTCTGAATCCTAATCTCATTATGGAGGTTATCGAGTTCGATTGTTAATTTTGAATCCAAATTCTTGAGAAACTTGCAATTAGAAAATAAGATTGATTTTTTTTTTTTTTTTTGTCTACTAACATTTGGAACAAGGGAGTAGTGATACGGCAGGGACGATTCAAGGTATATCAAAAGAAATGTATCAGTTACAGCAAAGTCCTAGAAACAGGGTTAAAATACTCATGGTCCATGAGTTTCACACATGTTGCCAAAAAAGGAGGAAAGAACATGATTTGGCCTAGGGGTGTCAAGTCGTGTTTTCGGGTCATGTTTGTGCCGTGTCAAGTCATGAACATTCGATTATATAGGTCAATCCGAACTCAACCCATTAAGCTAAATGTGTCAAACTTCCAAATCCTAACCTAACTCATTTAGATAACGGGTCGTATCGTGTCACCTATTTTGACCCATTTAATAATTAATTAGAAATCTGTTAGTACGACACGACTCATTTAAACCTGTTTATTTCATGTAAATAGGTTGAATTAAAACGTATAACTCATTTGACCTAATTAACATAATTTTACATAAAAGTTACAATCTATATTTATTAATAACCACAATATCTTAAAAAATATATCATTATTTTTCAAATTTTAATATATAATAAAACCAATATTATAGACTATACAATAATAAATATGAGCATAAGTCTAAAATTACAATATCAATAAAAAAACAATAAAAACATAATCATACTGAAAAATACAAATATTACAACTTAACAATAATAAAATTTTAATTTTGAAATAATTCTAAACATATCAAAATGGATTGATTTCGTGTTAAACAGGTTGACCCGTTATTGATCCATTTATAAATCGTGTCTTAATGGATCAACCTATTTTAACTTGAATCCGTTAACATTAAATCTGAACCCGTTAATTTCGTATTATGTTCGTATTAGATTCACAGTTCGTATCACATATTATCACTCATAATTTGACTTTCATTACCAATCAACTCACAAACTACTACCTTTGTGTGTTTGAATGGCTCGCACACTTAAATATCTATATAAAAGATATGGATGGAATTTTTTTACGTGAATCCTATCCCTTAGCTGCTTATATAAAATTTAGTTTTTATTCATAACTAATTAAAATAATTTTGATCACAATTAATCCAATTATTTAATCTTTAATATAGACATGAAATCTGCTCACGTGTTTAATTCAATTCATTGCGTGGATCTAAAACATTGCTAGATCACAAGGAATTACTCAAGTTTTTACATACAACATTCATTATTGTATTTGTGGGAGAAAAAATGGGAAAAAAATAAAATTAAAAAGTAAGATAAGGCCTTTTTTTAATTTTATTTTAATGCTTTTGGCTCTGAATATCTGATTCAGAAAAAAGGAGGTTAAAAAAAAAATAAAAAACTGGTGAAAAACGTCGCCGTTTCTGACCTTTAGGTGCTTAATTGCCTCTAATCTTGAAGAGGGATTGGCTGCGCCTGCGTTAGAAAGAAGCTCCAGAGGTCTCTCTCCGTGTCTCGAGTCGATTTCCACTGAATGCTCGCTTCAGGTACGCTACAACTACGTTTTCATCCATCTTATTCTCAGTACCCTATTTTCTGTTTTCAACTTAGAAAACAACCTTACTTTTACTCCCAAAATTACATTTTTTCTTCTCTCTCAATCTCTTTTCTGTTCGTCACAGCGTGGTAGAAATTTCTCTCTTTAATAATACCATCTTATGTGATTTCATAGTCTATATTTTTGGCTGAGAAATTGCAATATTCTAGGTGCATAAGGGTTTGGGATTTTTTTTTTCTTTTTTAAAAAATAGCGCTTGAAAAACCTAAGAATTGATAAGAAAATACGTATCGTGTTCGTAATAGCGCTTGCCACTCGATTGAAATCTGGTTCGTCATAGAGCCTTGCGACTGGTTTGAATTTGGGCTTGGGCTTAGAATGTCTGGTCTAAATTCTAAGTGTGTCAGGGTCATTCCAGTGTCAATCTTTGAGCTTCTATGTTTTCTTGTCAACTTCCTAAAATTATTTTGATTTCTGATATGCTAGTTAATTACTCCATAACCTGTTCATTTTTAATCTTTTAGGGGGTTATTATGTTAAAGATATTGTATCGATATATTATGCATGTGTCACCTCAAATAGAAATTTAAATTCTGAGGATGAAGAGATATAGTAGTATTTATGCTAGCACGCATAGGCGATGCTCTTGTATATGTCCTGTATACTTGGTCTCTTGCCTATTCTTATGATCAATAAAATCTTTGTTTACCGGCCATATCTATGGGATAAGTTAGTTTGATGATTTGAGCCGCATGGTCTAGAAATTATTGCAGATAAACTAACTTTCTCGTATCTTGTTCAGTTATTCTTATGGAGTTTCGTGTCTCCACCATTTTAAAGTACCATTTGGACTTCTAAACACCCATATTTTGAAGTCTCCAATTTTGTTGCATGTATTGGCTTTGCACTTGAATCTTTTCATTCCGTGTACTTTGAGTAATGCCTGTCTTGGTTTTTTAATCTCTTGGTTTCAAAATTATCTCCTTTTAAAGAGTTGTCATGATTGGTGTGTTATTTGTAAAAGGGACGGAGAATCAGTAAATCACCTTTTTCTTCACTGCGAAGTGACAAGATTCTTGTGGAATGAGGTTTTGAGTTGGACAGGATTACTTTGGGTAATGCCTAGAGATGTGGTGGATCTGTTGGTAGGGTGGAAGGGTTTGAAGGGCTGTAAGAAGGCGGCGAGAGTTTGGAAGATGATTCCTCCTTGTCTTATGTGGTGCATTTGGCTTGAAAGAAATGGGAGATGCTTCGAAGATAAAGAACGCTCATTGGGAGAGCTTAGGGATTTGTTCTTGAGTACTTTGAGTTTTTGTGTTAAAGCTTTTGTAATGGAGGATAATTTTCTGCTTTTGTTTTAGTTTTCTGGTGTTAGTTTCTTTTCTATTTTTGAAGTTGTAGGTATTTCCTTTGTATACATCCTGTGTACTTGGGCTTATGCCTATTTCTTTGAATAAAATTATTACTTATCAAAAAAAAAAAAAAAGAGTTGCCATGCTGTTAAAAAACCAAGATATTAAAAAATGTAGAGTACTTGTATGTCCTTTTAAAAAAAATTCCCCTATCATGGGCTTAATGTTCATGATTTCCTTGTATCTATTTCTGCTTCCTAGCTAGGTGTTTTCTCTTGTATGCATCCAATGTGCTTGGCTTTGCCTATTGATATTAATAATTTTTTACTTATAAAAGAAATTAAGTTACTGCTCACTTCTCTTGCCATGGAATCATCTTTAAAGTAAATGTTTTGCAACCTATATTGTGATAGCCCTGCATACCATATTTTCATTAATTCCGTTTCCTAGTGCAGATTAAAATTAGCTGCTCAAAATGGATAGCAAAGGTCGAATACCACCTCCTCATCTAAGGCGTCCTCATCCAGGACCTGGAATGGTGCATCCAGAGCCATATGGTCTGGGATTACACCCTCCACCCGGTGCCTTTCCGCCCTTTGATATGTTGCCTCCTCCGGAAGTTATGGAACAAAAGTTTGCTGCACAACATGTGGAGATGCAGAGACTTGTGACTGAGAACCAAAGGCTTGCTGCCACCCATGGGACTTTGAGACAAGAACTTGCTGCTGCGCAGCATGAACTACAGATACTGCATGCTCAAGTAGGAGCTGTAAAGTCTGAGAGAGAACAACATATGAGGAGCCTTATGGACAAGATTGCCAAGATGGAATCTGAACTGCAAGCTGCAGAGCCTGTTAAGTTAGAGTTGCAGCAGGCACGGTCAGATGCCCAGGGCCTGGTTTTAGGAAGGCAGGAACTTATTTCTAAACATCAACAATTGTCTCAGGATCTTCAGAGGGTCCACTCAGATGTTCAGCAGATTCCGGCTCTAATTTCAGAACTTGAGAGCCTCAGACAAGAATATCAACACTGCAGGTGCTTAGTGTTTTTCTTTATTGATTAATTATAGAACTTGAATGAGTTAATTGAAGTTACTCAATTTTGTTACCCTCAAGCATTTCAGCCCTAAATTATATGACAATGAATGATATTTTAGCATAGTGATTTTTTTTTTTTAAATTTTAATCTTATTTCTACTTCTGTGTATTAAAATTTGTATTATTTATATTTTGTAGTTTTGTAAAGGTATTAGGAAAAACTACTTATAAAAAAAGAAAGAATTAGACCTGCCTTGCTATGGAAGACTTCAACTGCTGATCTTGGAGTGCTTTTCCAGCATGATGTATATGTTTCTCCTGATGATGTTTCAGTTGCAGATGGAAGAAAACATGACCTTCTATTCTTTTGGTTATGCAGGGCAACTTATGATTACGAAAAGAAATTGTACAATGACCACCTCGAGTCACTTCAGGTGATGGACAAGAACTACATTACCATGGCCAGGGAACTGGAGAAACTTAGAGCAGAGTTATCAAATACTGCCAACATTGACCGAAGAACTGGTATTTCTACTATTTAATTCACTTTTTCATCTAGAGCTCTTTGTTTTCTTGAGTTTCGGATGGCTCGTCTTTTTTTTTTTTTAAATAAAATATAATTGCAGGCGGTCCTTATGGTGGCACACCTGGAAAAAATGAAAACGAGGCTTCTGGGAATCCTGCGGGGCAAAGTGCTTATGAAGATGGCTATAATATTCCCCAGGTGTGTCATCCTCCACATGCTGGTTTTAACTTTTGCTGTATTAGTTATTTTATGGTGCACACTCAGGATATTATGCCTTAAACTTTTCACATTTAATTTGAAGGGGTGAGGACAACTATTTTCCAGCTTGACATAATAAAAACATGTATTAAATTATTAGTCTTTATCCATCTTCTAGACTCAATCTGTTAACCATTCCTCGATCAAAAAAAAAAAAAATCTATCTGAAATTTGATATTGCTTGAAAGTTGCATGGGAAGTTATCATTCTTGGTACATTTTAGATGATCAACAATGATCACAGAAACAAGAAGGCAAGTTGGGCAGTACTGAACTGGATTGGAAGAGAACTCACTTCTTCATAGATTGACCTTTTTAAGTTTTAGAACTGGATGCGAACCTTTTTGCTACTTATAGTAGATGGAAGTGAAAAATGTTGTTACAATTTGCATTGTGTACATAGGGACGTGGCCCTCCTCCTGTTGCTAGTGGTGGTGGCAGTGGTGGCGTTGCTGCTGCTGCTTCTGGTGGCACTCCTACTTACGTTGGAGTTCAATCGGGGTCTGCTTCTGCACGGGCTGGCTATGATGCACTGAGAGGACCTGGTTATGATGCATCTGGAGGACCTGCTTATGATGCACGAAGGGGACCAAGTTACGATGGACAGAGGGGACCTGGATATGATATGCAGCGAGGACCCAATTACGATATACAGAGAGGAGCTGCTTACGATGCACAGAAAGGAGTTACTTACGATGCCCAGAGACCTGGTTATGATCCACAGAGAGGGCCTGGTTATGATGCATCCAGGGGTGCTGGCTATGATGCACAGTCCAGAGGTGCTGCTGGGCCTCACGGGCATGTGGCACCTGCAAACAATGTGCCTTATGGGTCTGCGACGCCACCTACTCGTGGTGCAACTGCATACGAGGTACCGCCCCGAGGTGGAAACCCTGTCAGGAGATGAGTGTGATGCATTGCTCCAATATTGACGGCGTTCATTGTGGCTCAGTTATATGTGATTGTTCACAGTTGTATCATTGATCCGCTAAATCTTTGCAATTTGCTGTCTCCTATGTATTCTCACTTTCTTAAAGACACCCAAGAGGGGCAAGAATTTAGTATCTTGCTTTTTGCCGACTACTTATTTTGATCATACATAATGCTATTTGCAGTAGTCATTTCAGACGATGGTTTAAGATAGACGAGTTAAGGAAAAACATAAGTCTACTACGATTCTCAAATTCCATGCCCCCGGTGGCTGGTCTTTTTAAACGAAAGTTGGACCGGAGAAGGTACTGCTATAACAACGAATTCAAACCAAATAACAAGGACTAGAGAGAGAGAGATGGAAAAAGAAGAAGAAGATGCACATAAATAGAATTGAACCGGGGGAAGGGAATATGAATTATATAAATAGAATTGTCCAATATTAAGATTCGACTTCCAATATCTATACTTTCCCGAAATTAATTCTTGGATATTTATATATGTTCTCAGTTATTGAGAAAAAAGGGAGTTTGGAGGGTTCTCAAACTTGTTTGGGAATGAGAAGTGGGTCTCTCTCTGTTTTTTTTTTTTTTTTCCTCTTAAAGCCTTTTTAAACCAAAAACAAAAAAATTTGGCATAGATGAGTTGACAAAAGTTTTATCGATTCATTATTAAAAATTACTCTTTTTAATTTGAAAATAGAGATAAATAAATAGTCATATATCCGATTCGGGCAGAATAATTTCCTTCCGAGTTGAAAAGAACTTCAACCCGACAGCCGGTGATACCGACATACCGTGATATGTTCAATCCATTGGGTCTAGGGATGTAATTGGTCCAGTTTGATACGATTTTAGACATATTTTAGAACCGAATTGATATATATCAATTTTGAAATTTGAAAAACCGATACCACACCAGTTACACTTACATCCTAAACCGATACTTCCGATTTTATTAGTTCCAATCCGATTTGGTTCGATTTTTCAGGTATATTATATAATATATACATTATAATATATAATAATATAATGATAATATATTGTTGTATATTATAATATATATTATAATTATATTATAGACTATAGTGATATATTATAGTATATTATAATATATAGTGATATAATATTAGTATAACTACTAATACAATAAAGTTATAAACTATAGTGATAATATATAGTTATTCATATATAATTTTAAAATTTAAAATTATATTTGTTAGTAATTTATCATATAAAAAATATTTTTTACTAGATAAAAAATTAAAATAAGAACCGGTCCTATGTTATAAAAATTAAAAAGTAAAATCAGAATCGGACTGATTTCGACTGATTCTGGAATAAATAGAATCGATACCAGACCGGACCAAATCTGATGACTGGATCCGGTCCGGTTCTGTACGATCTGAACCGGGTTTGTTTTTCCGTCTCCTTTCGTCATTAAAGAGTTCAAAGTTTTCGCTTTTCCCGGCTCTTTTTAAAAGGTCGAGCGGAACAAGCAGACTAGAAACCAGAAGAGACGATACGCTTCCACCTCTCGCCTCAGCCAATCCAATGGTCTTTAATCTTACTCTTGTAGAACCCGATTTAGTAAGCCTTTTGATTGGTGCCGTTTAGCAGACGATAAATTTCCGGACAAAAGAGGAAATCAAGGTTTGTATGTTCGCTTTTTATCCGCATTTTAGGGTTGACAGTGCTAATACTTTCTGACTGAGATTGATGGGAGCTATTTGGCATAGCATGGCCCGTTTCATCTTCCTAAATTGCGTCGATTATGCTAATTTAGTTATCATTTCTTTTTCCAAATATTTTGCGATTCTGTTAAGATATTGTATTCCTGTATGATTCGCCGATCATTAATGTTTCTTTTAAGATTACTGATTATATATGCTGAGTAATGCTTCTAATCATTCTAACTTCCATCATCCTTCTATCATTCTATGGCGTGACATTAAATGATTTGAGATTATTTATTATATTTTATTTATAAACCTATCATTTAATACCACGTCATCATGACGATTTTTTTTCGTATATGCCGGCTCGTTAACAAACTATTTTTTCGTATAAAATTAAGATGAAGAATAGATTTTTTCGTATATGCCGGCTCGTTAACAAACTATTTTTTTTTTTTTTCAATTGTTCCACTAGCTTTGATCAATTATTTCGTTTTACTGGTAACTAGTTTTGAAACCCATGGCATCGTCCTCTCCTCCACCATGTACTTGAAGGAGGTACGACTTACGAGCTCGTTGGTGTGATCAATCATTATACTTTCTGTGCTACGATATATGGTTCGTATTATGTTGTTTTGTCGAGTTTACTTTTGAAGTGTTTGTGGATTTGGGATCTAATGTCACGATGTTACATAGTCTAAGGCCTGTTCAATCCAAGGAATGGAGACTGTAATAGCAACAGTCAGCGGCTACCATGGCTCGGAGCGGTTCAACCTCATAAAGCTGATATCCCATGCTGGTGCAAGTTATGTAGGTGCATTGTCAAGATCAACGACACACTTGGTGGGTTTTGATCTTTGGCTCTCATTTTTATCTGAATATGTTACATGTCAACGCATTGCCGTACTCGAAAATGAAAAAAATAATAAATTGAAGGGGAGCTTTTTGAATTAAATAAATAAAAAGGGCAAAACCAATATCCAATGTGGTGTTGTCTTTTGTTAATTGAGGATGTCGGTTTTACTTGGGTGGTTAGGTGTGTTGGAAATTTGAAGGAAAGAAGTATGATTTTGCTAAGAGGTTCAGTACGATAATTGTCAACCATCGATGGGTTGAAGAATGCATAAAGCAAGGAACGCGTGTCCCTGAGCATCCTTATATCTTGCAAAGGTATGACCGAGTTCCTTTTCAGCTTCCATTATCAAAGAAAAATAAAAATAAAAACTACTATTTATATGCTAAATTCTCATCCTATTCCCATCTCAGGGTGGCATTTGTCATCAACCCGAATGTGATAGCCATATTAATACAATAGAATGCGATTGAAATGTGGTGTAGTATACCTCATGTTATTTTAGTAAAATAATTAGATAAATCCCGTGATACTTATCACCTTGAACTGCTGTTTGACATATACTAATGAAAATAGATATTACATTACAGGAGACTCATGCTTTCAACGGTTTATTTGTATGCAGTGGTGAAGAAGTGGGGCCGTTATTAATGGAAATCCCACTTGTTAATGTGGGCGTCTCAACAAAGAAACGTCGAGTGCTTACTGATAAAGTGAACGCTAGTGACAACTCTGGAAAACAGACTATTGATTTGGCGTGTGGAGTTTCTGGTCTTGCAACATGGACTCAACCTTGTTTGTTGAATAAGGTGAGTATTAGGACTCTCCACATGATGCGTGATTTCTTCATGGTTCCCAGTGTAGTTGGCAATAAACACTGATTTGTCATTAATCATTTACTTTTTGATGATTTGGCTCTCGACTGTATTAGTTTTTGATGATTCAGCGATGAACCTTTATGTCTTCTTCTAAATGAATCGTCTAGTTTATTTTCTGATTCTTGAAAGTGCAATGATACATATTCTAAATCAAAGAACAAAATGGTTAAAAAGACTTTGATATTGTGTTGGGAGATGACGGCTATATTGATCAAAATGCATCTTAGGATTTGGTTGAATAAATGTTTTGAATTTGCATGCCATGCCAGATCAAGGATCCATTTTTGTGCTCTGACTCTGAGTAGCATGCATAAGAACCTTCTTAAAATAATACATTTCTTGATTAGTTTGTTCAACATGCACTTAATCATTACATGCTGAGTCTAATCATATTGTGTACTTTATAAAAGTTTATCATGTCCCATATCATATTTCAACTAGAACAATAGAATTTATTCTACTGAAAACAGAATTTGTCAAATGTTTTCATCTTGGTGTGTACCAATATAACATCTGAGTTTGAAAGAACATTTGTTAGCTCATGGTGGCAACTTGTTTGGATATTAATCTTCATCAGGAGCATGGAATTTTCTGCCAAGTTTTATAACTTAATGATCTAAAAAGCGTATCTTCTTTTTGTATAAAGTGGAGTGTTTACATTGGCATGCTAAACCTCAGTAACTGAGTGGCCCGCTTAAGATGCGAGCCTTGCTTACATTGTAAATTTTCTTGGTTATTTGAATTTAGTATTTCCGTTTGCAGTTTGTATTTTTTTTTTCATTTCCCTGAAAAACATTGTTCTAAATTAGTCGCACTAGCTTCCTTCTTTGCTTTATGGGTTCATATGTAATTCCTTTGGCAAATCTCAATTAATCTTTTTAATCAACTGCTTTCACAAAAAAAGCATTAACCGTTTCTTGTGATGTACTGAGAAATTTCCTGTTTCCCCCCTTGAAAAGCATGAGGCATCCAGTTCCCATCCATCAAAGCATCCAGATATAGAGAAGAGAAAGATATTTAATGGTAAAGGAAGCATTATTTCGTCTGAACCTTCTAGTAAAGGAAGGAGGCTTGTGAAAAGGAATATTTGTATAGATATGTTGGAGTCTGCCCATTTGGATTCAGACCAAGAGTGCTACCCAATTAGTGTTCATGACCCAGAGAACAATGTTTCAGCTACGCCTAATTACTCAGATGGTACACAGAAAGCCAATATATTGAAAATTGGAGGAACATCTAATGATCAATTCCATAATCAAAGAGGAATTAGAAATGAAGGTTCAGAAGCTCCCAAGGATTCAAACTTATGTCTTAAGTTTGCATCAACTGCCTTGGATAGAACTTCACGAGATGTGTGTACCGATGTTGAGGACTTAAATGGGGAGGTCAAGGATGAGAGACAGATTGAACATGTGACCAGGCTACCAACATCAACCGAGTTATCATGCGTTATATGTTGGACAGATTTCAGTTCAACCAGGGGGGTTTTACCATGTGGACATCGATTTTGTTATTCATGCATCCAGAACTGGGCTGACCATATGGTATACATTGTCATCTTGTTGATAGATGTCCAATATATTTCCATTAATATCCTGTTCATATTTCCCGTGCTAAAATTATGATTCATAATTCAATGCTCAAAATATCCTCATCATGCAATAGAGTGCTCTGAAAATAATTTCATTTCATTCTTCATTTTAAAAAATGTTCAACTATCCACATTACTTAGGTAGTAAAAAGTCATTTACACATGCAAGCTTGTCATTCTCAACAGCAAGCTTCATGTCCTTTTTCCATATGATCTAATATCTTCTAAAGATATGGTGTTTGGTTTTCCCTATAAATAAGAACAGTGGCCCTCTAACTCGAGTTGCTTGAATTATATGACATTTTAGATGAACAACGTAGTGGAATGGCACACTGTGAATGTATTGTAATGCCTGGGCAAATTTTATACCGTTTGATCTCAGAGAATTCAATTTTTTCAATAATGTATCTGGATAAACTGGGGGAATTAGGGTAATTAAAAGGACTAGGGAAGGTATTAGGATGAGAGAATGTGATAATTCAAACTGCCTGTTGGTCATGTTATGTATTTTCATTTATTCAGTTAAAAGGATTATAGATCAATGTACTACTTTTAGCTCTTAATCTGAATTTCACTTTCACATTGCTCACAAGTTGGTAATTGTGTGTGTAGGCTTCAAGGAGGAAGATTTCAACCTGCCCTTTGTGCAAGGCGAGTTTTATTAGCATCACAAAGGTCGAGGATGCAGCCACCACTGATCAGAAAATATACTCCCAAACTATTCCATGTGCTTCTTCAGCCATGGATATTTTCATTCTCACTGATCAAGAAACATACAGTTTTGGTGCTCAGGTATGCCTATTCTATCAAACCTGTCTAGGTTTTGGCATTATTTCTGAAAACTTGCTTCCTTCTGACTGCTTGTTTTTAATAGGAGTTCGGTCATTTCTTACAATTAGAATCAGTAATCTGAAGATTGTGAAATTAACTTGATATTCCTATGCTGTATACATAACTAGGAGGGTAGTTATTCTAACAGTAGCCTGGTCAGTGTTAAAGAACATAAGTTATTTTCTATATTGATATGAATTGTATTCTGTGTCTTTTCTTTTACGGGCCTTGTATTCTTTTTCATTAAGACACTAATATGACCTTAAGGATCCTTTATCTAGTGCAACAGTCAAAACTTGGGTTGTCATGTGCAAGTGCATAGGTTCTATAGTTAGATTAAGCACTTAATGCAAAAGATGTCGAAGGCTATGGCTGTAACTGAGTATTCCTTTTAGGACCCTGCTTTGGTGGGACCAATGGTCCAACGCTAGGTAAAGCATTTTTAGGAGAAAGAGAGACTACATTTTTTTTAATGGCGAACTTTCACTTGGTAGTACAGAATATATTCTGAGGTCTGTACCATCCCAACGTGTGCATAATATGTAGCTTCAACCCATTCAGCCATTTGCCTTGCCGTGGACAGTTCCATTGACCATTACTAGTCATTAATTTCTATTACTCATTTGAAAATGGTACTTTGTGGACACAGTTTTCCTCGAATGTTAAAGTTCTCATCTCCATATTTGAATGCTTTGAGACTAGATAAGCTATATTGACACGGGAACAAATATTTATCACACAATCACACCCATCAAGGTACCGTAAGAGGTTTGTATTTGTGTATTAGTAAATATCCTAAAGTACCCAATTGTAGCTTGGGCTTGTGTTGGTTGAACATCAGTCAACATTTGATAGAGCAGATTTGATAGTTTTAAGGCTAACTATTTGTTTGTGCCGTACAGTCCTCTCTTGCACATGTTTGTAGTGAATGTCGTTTCCGAGAACCTGAGGATCTCCTCATCAGCTGCCATCTTTGCCAGATGCGATGCATCCATTCCTACTGCCTGGACCCTCCCTTGTTACCATGGACTTGCATGCATTGCAAGGATCTCCGGATGCTCTACCATCACACGTACTGATGTTAGGATCTCCAGATGATGCTATATCTTTGATCTTCAAGAACGAACTCAATTCTGAGACTAACGGTATCCTTTGTTTCAATTAGTCGATTCGTATAGGCTATTTGTTTCAATTATTAGAAACTGACAAAGATGATGGAAAGGAGCATTATATTATGTAATGTTCTTAATTCATATCTTTGATTAGGTGTTGGATGTGAATTTCTAGATTCGTTTAGCATAGAAGAAATCCAGTATGTCCAATGAAATGGAATCTGTGACCGAAAGTGTGCAATGTCAATTTTATTATAGCCCGAGATTAGGTGATTAGTAGGAAGTTTTTTGAGTGGAGAGTCCTTGTCGCGTTTAGCTTTCTGCTTTATAATACACAGATACAGACCCATCCCGTCTTATGTATTTGCTTTTAATGAACATGAGGAATCGTGACTGGGATCGACGTAGACAAGTCCCGCGTAGATTCTTTATAAAAAAGTGGGTTCTACTAAAAATAAATTATTATTTTTTTAGTACTTTTTAAAAATGAAATCTACTTTTTACAAAGATTTGCACGGAACTAATTTATTTGTGACTTGTACAGAAGTTTATAGTAGTTATTTAGAGCATTATCTTAGACTTTTGCTAAAAGCATGCACCTTTGTTTTATGGGACCTTTCCACTATTGTTTTATATGGACGAGTTACAGGCAGAGATACGTAGTGGAAATGAATGGATTTCCTTTTCAGAAAAGAATAAAGCATATGGTGATTCTTTCTTTCTTTCTTTCTTTCTTTTTTTTTTTGAAAGAGTTATCATTGTCATGCCCAAACAACTGTCTCATCCGGACTGACTTTCCCCTCTTTTGCTACTGTTTAAACTCGGCTACTCTTGTTTTATAATAATAATAATAATAATCAGCCTATTATCTTCCACCTTAAATCATTTCATACGCTTGAGATCAGCTTAGTTCTTGAACAAGGATTAATTTAGTTTTGCTTATAGTAGCGTACGTCCAGAACCCAAAAAGAAGAACAACGTACTATGAAATGCTCCTTTATTAATTGTTGCTCGTATAGCTAGAGGACTGGTGCTGTTAGCGAAAGCATTTTCCTTCATTTATATATATGCTTTGAGAACGTGAAACATCTCTTCTTTTGTAGCTTTAAATTTTTACAAAACTGCCTGAGTAATCTACAAATTATGTACCAGCTCCCTGATCCGTTCCCTAGCTAGCTATATACGTTGATCGTGGGAAAATAGATCAAAAAAGGGAAAAAAAAAACTCGATTGTCTTAAGCAAAACTATGGCGTGAATATAATTGGTCAATATTATATAACAATATCTTAAAGCAATGGCTTTACAAAGGCTTGCATGCAAGTGAGAATGAACAGAATTATATATCACCTCTCGAATCCTCAACACTATCCAAATCGTGGAAGACAAATACACACCATATATACATGATATATACATGATATATATATATATATATATATATATATATTTATATAAGAGAGAGAGAGAGAGGGAGAGAAAAGGGCAAAAATCCTTGCGTCATCTCTTATATATGAACGGCAATAAACATCAAAAAGAGAAATTTATAAGTAGTGCCAGCTTTTTATTTCAATCATTGGACGAGAATTGCTTAAAAGGCAAGAGTAATACTAGTGCTGGTCTTGGACGAATCTTTATCTGCTATTTTCAGAGTCTTTTCAATAAGCCTGCGAGCCTTCTTGCTTCTTATTTCAATTCTCATGCTCTCACTCTTTTCGATCTTATCGTAAGGTTTCTTCATCTTCAAGGACCTTATTTTAGATTTCAAAGTCATCAACAGTCTTTCCAACCCCATCATCACCATCGCTAGCTAAACCTGTGTAGATCAAGAGATAAATAGTATATACTAGTGTATATTATATATGCATCATGCATGCATGGCAAAAGAAAAATACCTGAAATCACAGAGAGCGAAGAGGCTGGTTGAGGTAGATGGCAAATTATAAAAAAAGCAAACGTTAATTTGTTGACCCTAATGGATGGAACGCGAGGAAGACCGAATTAACCATAGCTAGCTAGCTAAGAGATATAATCGTTTAGAAGCAGAAGGGGCAAAACAAGTGAGACTTCTGGTCATATATATGATTAATGCAAGGGATGGATATTGGACGTACGTCACAAACATTATGCGTTCGTGAAAATTAACGTCCCTATTTTTGCTAATTTGCCGCTTTTATTTAATTCTTTTAATAAATAAAGGCAGTTGGGTGCATTGTGATAGAATGACAGAGATGATGATCGAGTGGAGGATAAGCAGAAGCAGCATGAATATTGATATATATATATATATATATATATATATATATAATTTGTGGACGAGAACACAACTTTGGAGATAGCGATATATATATGTCCAAAAGGGTTTGTATTGGTGGGCGCATGGACGTACGATGGGAATGCGCCCATGCCATATATGATCCACTATATTTATTTATTTATAAAGAAATTATTATCTCATCCATTCATATTTTAAACCCAATGCTAATTTTGCAGCTGGAATATTGCTCGCACGAGTTGCTAATTTTCTCTCAATTGATTGGGTCTGGCTACTTTTATGATAATGATTAATAGCAAATAAGGCTAGTTTGGTTACACAAAATCAAACTATCTCATCTAATTTTATCTGATATAATCATTATAATTTTCACAAACTCTCACACAAAATATAATAAACAATTTAACATTTTTAAATATCAAAATAAATATAATATAAAAATTTTATATTATAACAATATTTTATTCAATTTTTAATAAAATATCTTATTTCATCTCATCTCATTTGAATTGCGTAATCAAATTAGGCTTAGGTGATTTTTAATTATTGCCCTAAAAAAACATTAAAAGAGAAAATTGAGAGTGCCACGTACCCTAATATAAAAACATTAATGTATGTATATATAGTTCTACTAACGTGTTGGGCCTCAAGCCTGGACATGAACCTCTTTTATCTTATTAATAGTTGCTCTAGCTTGGGACCTTTTTGTAGTTTCTCGAGAAACGTAAAGAAAGAAGCCCAACCTCTAAATCTGGTAGCGTTGAGGCCAGGCCGGCCCACTGGTGGGTGCTGCGATTGCGAATGTATGTAGTGGTGTTCACTGACCAGGGTTGAACTGAATAGGCCGAAGGTTTAGTAATTTCTCGGTCAAATCGCTGTTCTTGTTTCAAGAAATAACTTTTCCAATTTTAACAATCGGTCTATTAATTGGAAGAGTCTATGAAACTAAAACTTCAAGACAAGTTGAAATTATTTCTCTGAAAAATAAGCCATAACATCCTTTCCATCAGAGTCAAGATCAACAGTATCATCCAACTAGAGGAAGATCAGATACTATGCCCTCTTTGTAACATTGAACCATAAGATATCTCCTACATTTTTCTCAATTGCTTCTACTCAAGAATATTGTGGAGACACTCAAAATGGCCCATTGATATCACTTCTTTTGCAAGACAACCTTTCTCTAATTGGATAAAAAATATTCTCAAACCTTCAGAGGCCTTAAAAATTTCAGAAGAAGATCAACATTCCTTTTAATTATTTGCCACCATTGCTATGGATAACCTGTGGTTTCTCAGAAATAAAAAAATCAATAATCATATTCCTGCATCACTTTCACCATTTGCATTTGTTGAGTCTGTACTATATACCTTCCAACAACACTTATCAGCCTGGGCCATTGAAAACATCCACAAGATAAGAATGGAAGAAAGACATCCAGTCGGTTTCTTCCTCATTAGGTTTGATGTTGCAGTCAGAGACCAAGGAAGTATTTTATCTTCTATACGCTGGAATGACTCAGGTGAAATCATCTATGCAATCATTGACTTCATTTGCAATGTGAATCCTAATATTAGGGAAGCCAGAGCAGCATTGATGGCCATTACTGGAACTAAGAGACTCAAGTATTACCATAGACGCAATCTCTAATCCTACTGTGGCACAATACTAAATTTTGATCTCAATCATCAGTGATATTAAGCACTACCTCCTCTCTTTCGAAGTCTGGAAAGTTAGGAAAATTCATCGATTCAAGAATCGATACGCACATAATTTGGCGCAATGGGCAGCGGCGATACAAGCTTTTGACAATATCTATCTAATCCAATTACCACATTCTCTTTTGAATTTTTACAATGGAAAAGACCCAACTACTTCATATGTATGATTAAGTCACTCAAACTTTGGATGTATCTAGTTTTTTTTTCTTTGTTATCTATAAAAGTAGTAGTCAACTTAATCAAAAATAATAATAATAATAATAATACTGTGCGGGTGTTGGGAAATTAAAAGAAAATAATCTTGTCGACTTCTCTCCGGCTAACTACTACAGTCTACTTACCCCTTCAGCTTTAGTAGGAAATAACGATCGATGGTGACAAGCAGATTACGACTCGTGTAATTTATAAGGTGATTCAATATTAAATATTCTACCTTGGTTGGTTTTATTATTTCCATCTTGCCCCAAGTCTATCATGAATTAATGATCTTCAGGAGTTGGCCCTATATCAGTACATCGCCATTAATCAGTTGCATCGAATTTTAATCGTCATGTATAAGATTCAGGTCCCAATCATGATTAAGTTCATTTTTATTATTATTATTATTATTATGTTAAAAATATAAACTAATCTGATAGTTTATATATATGGGCAATGAATGTCACATAATATATAACATGAGTATCATGTATGATGAGAGTTTGATGAGATCTAAAAAATAAAAATGATAAGAGCTCGATCCGGTCTTTATCATCATATTCTTACTTTAAAAATTTTAATAAAAAAAAAAATAAAAGTAAATAAGGTTGGAGTACCCATGAATTAAGCCAATATGCATGCAAGCTTGCATGTTACACCCTACCTACTTTTCAATATTGGTACAAAGTTGAAAATAAAAATTAAGAGGATAGATAAAAAAAAAAAAAAAAAAAAACCTCAAGTACTTGTTTGCCAATCATATATATATATATATATATATATGTGCAAATGGTTTACTGATTTTATATATCATAAGCCAGCATTATTATGTATATAAATATAATTTAATTATTATCAAATTAATTTTATGATACACAAAGCTAAATTAGGAGATTTAATTTACGTGAAATTAAACGTTTTCATCACTTGTTTTTTAGTACTACAGAATCCAAGAGAGATATAAAAATGACATTTGATGATCCAATTAGCAGTATATATATATATATATATATATATATATATATATATTTATATATATGTGATATTTTAACTAATGAGTTTTCGAATCCAATGCGTTGTCAAAGATTCTTCTGCAGCCTGCTGATTTTCTTTTTTCTTTTTTGTTAATCCAGGAAAAGAGGTTTCGTCTGGTCAAGTTTCAATAAATTAATCAGATCATTACCCCACAGGAGTTTTTCTCATCACAAAATGCATGGTTTAGACCAAAACCATATATATATTATGAAAAATTCTATTCTTAAGCCTCATACACCACACACCATCTTTTTTATAATTTTTATAATTTTATTTTCATATCAAATGTGTGATATATAAATTATGAGTAGAATAATTCAATTATTTTAAGAATAATAAAACCAAAAAAACTTTTAAAAAATTTTTAAAAAATAAAAAATTTTGGTGTGTGGTGTATGGGCTTATGAGTAGCAATGCTCATATATTATATATGAGTCGTGCTACGAAGGGGTGTAGCACAAGGATGGATTTTGATAAAGTTAAATGTCTTTTTATTATTTTTTTTATTTTTTATAAAAAATGATATTTACAATCGTGAGTGTGTAAGTATCATGCAGTCGCTTTGAAAAAAAATAATAAATATGAGACTAACATGAAAAGAAATTAATTTTTTAATAATGAATCTTATTTTTTTTTAAAGCGACTGTACATCGTTTGTACATTCTACAATTATATATAATATTATTTTTTTATATATTTTTTTTATATTATTAAATATTTAAAAAACATTTACAATTTTATTAAAAAAATACTTACTAAATCAGTACGTAAAGAAAAAAAGGTCTCGGTATAAATGCTCCGGACCCAAAATGGGACCCGATCGAAGCATTTCTCATTTCTCTATATATAATAACCATCTGCAAATTATTCTTTGAATTTTCCACACGCATCTACCAGCTTATATGATCTGACCAGCTCTCATTCTGATCAATACGGCCTGCATAGCCTCCCCGGCTCCCTTCTCTCTCTCTCTCTCTCTCTCTGATCATCTTCCAGCTCTCTCCTTCCCCGGCCTCCGGGGGGAATGACGCTCCAATCCATTGAGCTTCCGGCCTTAGGGAAAAACCAGCAAGTACTACCGAAGTCTCCGAAGATAGTACTAGTCGTGATCCTTACACTAGTATTCCTCGTAGTCATCCCCTATTACCCTTTGCTAAAGTACCCTCTATTGCTTGTCAACATTAATTCACCACCTGCATCTTCATATGAGTCGTTTAAGGTGGATGATTTAGCAAGTATACCGTCCAGCGACAACGCCGACAAGTGCGACATATTTTCTGGTGAATGGATTCCGAATCCCAAGGCTCCTTATTATACAAACACGAGTTGTTGGGCAATACATGAGCATCAAAATTGCATGAAATATGGGAGACCCGATACAGAATTCATGAAGTGGAGGTGGAAACCATCTGGGTGTAACCTTCCTATATTCAACCCAGCACAGTTCCTAGAATTGGTCAGAGGGAAGTCATTGGCCTTTGTTGGAGACTCTGTTGGACGAAACCAAATGCAATCCTTGATCTGCCTCCTCTCTAGGGTAAGCCCCCTTCTAGCAACATAATTTTATCTATAAATCGTAGTAGTACTACTGCATATATGTTTTAATTCTGGCCGCCGGTGCTAGCTATTCTCAAAACTAGTTTAATTTTTGTGTGCAATATTAATTGAGTGCTGATCATCATTAGGTTCGAGGTTAGTTGACCTAAGCCATCGTTATTCATGGAGTAGGTGAAATGACAGGAAAGTAACGTTATACCAAATATATGATGAACATGGCCGAGTAGTACTACTTAGCTAGCTAGCTAGCGTGCAATGGCATGGGAATCTTGCAGTAGTACTGCTTGGAAATATAAATATGAATATATATATATATATATATGTATTAAATTAGAGCAATATATATATTTTAATGACGCATCGATCAAAATGAATTTATCTCGATCCCCAATTAAGTACACCTTGATCAGATCTGTCACATGCATGCCATGGAAGAGGTCAATATATAAGACATGTGAAATTAGGATATTGATGATCAGCTTGATGATCATGATGCATGTCATGATGTATTAGTACAGCTAGCTAGCTAGCTAATATCTTGTCAAACTTGACCCTCCTAGCTAGCTATAATATTTAATTAGTAAGATTAATATTGCTACAGCAAGGATAAACTTGGCATCTTACTCTTTTATATATACGGATTAGGATCGTGATCCATACCCATTGCGCTAACCAATATATAATATGGTTATATAATTGGGGATCCAAATCCGTCGTCCGTACGTTACTTTTGCTTTCTAGGAATTACCTTTGGAAATTATTTAGAGAAGTACTACCTACTAAAAGTTAGAAAATGATGAAGCCAGATCATGGTTTATATATACATATATATTTGTTATCCATTGAAACAGGAAATTAATACAAGAGTTATGCTAGGATGCCATCCAGCAATGACTGGCGTGACGCCTAATACAAATTTACATTTTTATTTTTATATTTTTTAATATATTTAAATATTTTTAAAAAATAAAAAAAAATACATCAATACACTAAAAGTTATTTTCTTAATCATGCATTAAGTAATTAAAAAATTAAATACATAGACGATCAAAATGAGGAAATAAATTCAGACGACATATTAACATTTTTCTTAATACAAATACACATTAGATTAGATGTAATTAAGTACGTTCATGGGCTGAAAAATAGTACGTACGTACGTCGTTCATGGCCATGGCGTTGAAATGATGTGGCAGTACTGGAGACTCGGGAAAAAAGAAAAAAAGAAATTAAGCATGCAGTAGTACTGGAGACGGTGATATTCATGTAATTAATTAATTAATTAATTAATTAAGAATCCTTTAAATTTAAGTTATTTAGTATAAATAACTTAATTAGTTTTTGTTTGAGTACTGCGCTAGCTAGTGTTCTTCAATTCCATGCATTTCAATTCACTTACGTACAGATTACTAAATTAACATCCTAATTAACGAAATGGGTATATTATATCTATCATTAAAAATGGAGCTTCTTTTTTGTGATAAACCCAGCTAGCAATGAAAAATTAACATATATATACATATTATATGTATTAGGTACTGCATGCATGTATGCATGGACCTGCATTGGTTGATCAAGTTCAATTTAATTCTGCCGGCCTTTCCCTATTTAGTGGTCAACCTCAACCTCATGGAATTTCATTCCAATGAATATTAATGATCAATTACTTGGCCGGAGTAGTATAGATCATATATATACATGCATGCATGAGTAGTACTACTAGTACTGCATGCACAATTATTAAAGATTTGTCACGTCGATCTAACGCTAGCTAGCTTGACTTATAATATTCTTACGATTTAATCACCTATATTATATATTATATATATAGCTAATTATTAATTAATTATTATAATCTTCTATATATATATATGTATAATATGTAGCTAGCTAGCTAGCTAGTACTAGCTAGAGATCGGGTGCATGCATGGCTAATTAATTACCCTCCAATCAATACTCATGTTCTGGTGCGTTTATTACTATATATTGCATATTATATTATATATTACTACTTTAATTAATTAATTGGTAACTGGATCTGTACGTACGTCGTGATCACATGTCGTTGAACATTACTAGCTTATAATATATACTTTCGCATTACTAGCTTTTAATGGAAACCCCTGCAAGCAAATTAATTTTGAGTCTCATGATAATCTATCTGGTTTTCAGTTTTTCTCATTCCCTTTGTATATATGCTCAGGTAGAATATCCTATAGATGTTTCATACAGTACGGATGAAAAGTTCAAACGTTGGAAATACACAAGCTACAACTTCACCATGGCCAGTTTTTGGACTCCCCATTTGGTAAAATCCGAAGAATCAGACAGTCACGGCCCAACACACACAGGCCTCTTTAGTCTCTACCTTGACGAGTTTGACGAGGATTGGACAACCCAAGTCGAAGAGTTTGACTACCTCATCATCTCCGCCGGGCATTGGTTCTTCCGGCCAATGGTATTCTACGAAAATCATCGAATAGTTGGGTGCCACTATTGTCTCCTCGATAACGTTACCGACCTAACAATGTACTATGGCTTCCGAAAAGCATTTCGGACTGCATTTAGAGCCATTAATAGCTTAGAGAACTATAAGGGTGTAACGTTTCTTAGGACTTTTGCACCCTCACATTTTGAAAATGGGCTGTGGAACCAAGGGGGAAACTGTGTAAGAAGAAGGCCATTTAAGAGCAACGAGGCAAAATTGGAGGATCAGAATTTAGAGTTATACATGGCTCAAGTGGAGGAGTTCAGGAAGGCAGAAAAAGAAGGGAAAAAGAAGGGTTTGAGGTATAGATTACTGGATACAACACAGGCAATGCTATTGAGGCCAGATGGTCACCCTAGCATATATGGGCATTGGCCTAATGAAAATGTGACATTGTACAATGACTGTGTGCACTGGTGCTTGCCAGGGCCCATCGACACGTGGAGTGACTTCTTGCTGGAGATGTTGAAGAGGGAGGGCGTGAGGTCCCATGAGGAGAGGCTTCAATTTTTAAGCGACAGAAAAATTCAAGTCAGATAGATCATCTATATATATATATGCTTGATTTCTGTGTCCTTAATATTGCTACATATTTTTATTTAGAATTCATGTGATCGATCAACCAAATTATTTAATATGGTGCATGCCGTGGGCATGGAGATCGTAGAAACATTAATTAATGGTGTAATCAAAATGTTTTGTCAAGATCGATCGTAAATTAGGCGGGAGCCCAGGGTTGATCAATTCCTCGATCGAATTAATTAGTAAACATTAATAAATAAATTGTCCATGTGTTAAGTGTTTAGACCATCTAATTAAAAAATGGTTATTAGGTTTTCAACATTATTTTTTTCAAAAACAAAAAAGGATAGATAAATAAAAAATTAAAAAAAAAAAAAAAGAATAGTCCTTGAATACAAGTACAATACCGGATACTTCGGGATGCTACGTACCACCGTGGGTGGGTCCCGTGGCATATGCGACAAAACGTGAAAAAAATGGACCAACGTACAGCACACAGTGTCTCAAAAAGAAATGTGCATTGTGATTGATAAACTTAATTTAAGAGCACTGCAGTTGTGTAATCATCTTTGGCTTTGCTCTCAAGCCACTCCAGAGAACGTAATGATAGCTAGAAAAAGCTCCATATATATACATATATATATATATATGTATACAATGAACTATATGTAAAAAAAATGATACTTTGCCCATTTAATTTAATTTGTTTTTTTATTTTGATACTTCATGTATTTTATTTTATTTTTTTAAAATTTTTTTATTAAATAATTAAAAAAGTGACTATTAATGTATTGATATATTTTTTATTTTTTAAAAATATTTAAAAATAATAAAAATTATAAATAAAAAAATTAGAAAAAATAAATAAACTAATTTAATCTTGCAGTCAAATAGAGTGAGTAACTAATTAGAAAAAAATAAATAAACTAATTTAATCTTGCAGTCAAATAGAGTGAGTAACTCAGGCGACAGAGTAGCACTACTCATTTATAGAAGTGAAGAGTTGATCTATTTTGCCCTTACAATTTTGCTAAAACCTAAAAATGTTTGATGGGAATATATAATTTAATTGTGCTCTTGAGAGAGCTTTTATATTTAAGTAATACTACATGTAGTCATGGAGTACGTAAGTATTGTACAGTCGCTTTAAAAAAGAATAGAGTTCATTATTAAAAAATTAATTTATTTTTTATATAAATTTCATATTTATTCATTTTTTTTAAAGCGATTGCGTGACACTTATGTACTCATGATTGTAACTATCATTTGTTTTATACTATGTGGTGATAGATCCCTCCATTATTCACTTCTTATTTTACAGCGACAAAACTATGAAAAACTTTTGCTTATAAAAATTTGGTAATCTATACTCTATAGCTTCGATGGACAGTTTTTTTTAGGCTCCAAAGACAGAAAAGCACAAAATTAACCGGTCTAAATTCTTAAGAAAACATGAGATTCTGTAAACCAAAGGATCGGAGCATATGCTAGCTAGCTGTTCATAAGCCATGAAAACTTGGAATTTTAAATAGCTAGCTTCTTTTCCTTTTCTGACATTAACCATTTATAAATAATGAATAATGATGTATATAGTCATGAAATGCGTAAGCGTCGAATAGTCATTTTAAAAAAAGATAAAATTTATTATTTTTTTCATGTAAGTCCCGTATTTATTTATTTATTTTTAAAATAATTATATAACACTTGCACATTCACAATTGCAACTATCATTTTTCATAAATAATAATAACAACATGAATACCTTCAACAAAATCTCACTAGAGGATATATGCACCTGACTGTGCTCAGGAACCATTGACTATGAAATACATGATACGTGGGCAATACGTTTTTTTTTTTTTTTTAGAATTAATTCTAAAGCATGGCATCAAAGTTGAATACAAAAGTGACTTGTTCCATTCTCTCTCTCTCTCTCTCTCTCTCTCTCTCTCTCTCTCTCTCTCTCTCTCTTTTCTTTTACAAGCTAGTATTAATTCTGAATTATGATGCTTTACCTTGAAACAAAGACAAGTCATGATCAGGATGATTCATCATATGCCCAATCCCCACCTCTAATAGCAGCTTCAAAGAATAAGATTACAGTTCACTACACTATCCAAAGTCCACACAAATCAACCCACATCATTATTGAACACCTGTATATATATATATATATCTTTTAAAGCCATGTATGTTATTGAACCACAATGTTATGTATATTGAAGGCTTGAAGCCATGACATCAGTTTTGAATCCATCTATATTAACTTGAATGCAGAGTATCTTTCTTGACACACCTCCACCATGAAGTTTCATGCCATTGTGCTTCCCAGCGGAAAAAACACATCTCCCAACATCCCCAAACTGGTTTTCCAACTGGCCGCTACCTTGCTTCTCCTCACCGTAATACCTCTTCTCTTAAACAGAACTTCACATTCGCCATTGCCCTTTTCTAAGATCAATATCCATAATTTGAGCATAGAATTTGACAAGACATGCGATATATTTAGTGGAAAATGGGTTCCATTCCCCAAGGGGTTGTATTACACAAATACAACTTGCAATTTGATCATTGATCAGCAAAACTGCATGAAGTTTGGGAGGCCCGATACAGAGTTCCTGAAATGGAGGTGGAAACCAGAAGAATGTGAGCTGCCTCTCTTCGATGGTTTTCAGTTCTTGGAGCTTGTCAGAGGGAAGTCATTGGCTTTCGTCGGTGATTCGGTCGGAAGGAATCAAATGCAATCATTGATGTGCCTCTTGGCTAGTGTAAGTGCTCATTCACTTCCAAGCAAAAGTTTCTTTCTGCTTCAAGAATGCTTGCTTGCATGCTTAGGTGAAAATCCCCGTTAACATGATTACATAATTCGATTAAAAAGTTAGGTCCCACATGGCCTGATTGCACCCAGAAATGATCTCCATTCTGCGTTTTTCAGGTGGTTTATCCGGAGGATATCTCTTACAGGTACACCTCAGACACAAACTTCAAGCGTTGGTTTTATGCCGACTACAGTTTTACATTGGCGACACTCTGGTCCCCATTTCTGGTTAAAGCCAGTGACGCAGACCCCAGTGGTCATTCCTACAACAGCATCATGAACCTCTACTTAGACAAGGTTGACGAGGCATGGGCGCTGGAGATTTCTAAATTCGATTATGTAATCATCTCAGCTGGACAATGGTTCTTTCGGCCACTAATGCTCTATGAAAAAGGTCAGCTTGTTGGGTGTCACAAGTGCCAACAACAAAATATCACAGACCTCACACACTCCTACGGTTACAGAAAGGCCTTTCAAACCGCTTTCAGAACGCTTCTAAGCCTTAGAGATTATAAGGGGGTGACATTTTTGAGGACTTTCTCTCCAGCACACTTTGAGAATGGGGAGTGGAACAAAGGTGGAAGTTGTGCGAGGACAAGGCCCTTTACCATGGAAGAATTGAAAGTTGATCAGTATATTTTGGATATGCACTCAACTCAAGTGGAGGAACAAAGAGCAGCAGCAGAGGAAGGGAGGAAGAGAGGCTTACAATTTAGGCTTCTAAATGTAACTGGAGCCATGTTGCTGAGGCCAGATGGACATCCAAACCATTACGGACACTCGCGGCATAGGAATTTGAACATGGCAGACTGTGTCCATTGGTGCTTGCCAGGTCCTATTGATACATGGAATGAGTTTTTGCTTTATATGTTGAAGGGGGAAGGTCAGATGGCACCCGGAAGGAAACTACAGCAAAATGCTTAGGAATTGGATACATGTTATACATGTCACTATACTATCAGTTAATTAATTCTTTACATTATAAAATGTGCTATAATTTACGTTATCAAATTTATTGGCTTTCACTTTGTACTTGCAAAATCAATCTTGTTTTGTATTAAAAAGAAAAAGAAAATAGTATGATTGGACATAATTTAGTTCTCCGGTTGAGATTATCCCGTTGCTCAGCTAATAATTGAAATGATGCATCCTGCATAGAGAAACAACTGGGTTACATGGTTGGCAGAAGCATAAAACTATCAAGAAAATGGGATCTACCAGTACGTGAAATATACATTGGAATCAGTCTTAACAACCATAAGTATGAAGATAGAACAGAGAATACATTCAGATACTCATCAAAATCAAATCTTGATGAAGACCAATATGTGTAAAGCAAAAATGCAGAGCACGTACAAAATTCGACCGGAGTAACATGAGTACTTTCTGCCGACTTTCAGATCGGTAATACAAAGGTTTGAGAGCAGTATAATCTCAGATGTGCATCTTCCAAACCGGTTTCTTGCAGTATTAACTTCTACGTTGCCACTTTCAACCCTCCTCCACAATCCATTCAATCTTTCTAGGTCCATTTCTTTTACATGCATTTCACCAATCAGGCTTTCTGCTTGTGCCTATAACCAAAACAGAAAACGGTACTAATTAATGAACTCTTTCCTCAGATTACATTTCCAAAATCAATAGTAGATACATCCTCCAGAAAGGAAAACTGGGCAAGAGAAATTTCTCAAAGTTAAAATTCGTCTACTAACTGGTTACTACTTGGAAAATGTGTTATACCTGAGATATTATACAAATTTCAAATCAAATTATTCTTGCAAAGTTTTCAAAGCATTGTGAAAAGTATAATGCTAATAAACCGAACAAGATAGGTGTGCCTCTAAATGCTATGGTTCACAAGCCAGTCAATCGTATATCCAGAACGTTAGAACTCACCTCTAACTTCCCCTGAAGGAGATTTAGCTCCTGCATTTCTCCTATATTTTATTCTCACAATCGGATTTAGACTTTTCATATGCAGAATTTTTCTTCCTGCAGTATGACCTCTCTCAATTGGGCCTGAGTATCATGTTTGGTAGCAACTATTAATTCAGAAAAGGAAAAATCACCCATTCAAATTGAATTGATCAGCCTCTGGACTAAAATTCATCCAAGGTAGTTAACTACATGCAAATTTTGTATTGGTGAATTCAGTAGAGACTGGAGCAGTATCCGCAAAGAAAAAAGAGTCATGGGACACTATTTATTTTCCTTTAGACATTTCTGCATCTATATTATTTCTTATCCAGTCGTGCTGATCTTCTCAAGCCTGAAGAGAAGCCACACGTCGATTTTTGCACAGCACATCAAACATGAGAAACGCCTTCACTAAAAGAACAACAATGCCATACACAATCTTCCACTAGATTTGCAAATGAAATTCAAAAGACTCACAAATCAAAACCCCGAAATACAATCAAAATCCAAAGAAACCACATGATAAAACCCTTGGACAAAAGTAAAAACGCACCAAAATAACCCTATATGACAAAAAGAACTGCAAAACCGAAAAACCCGGATAAGAAAGACTCGGCGAACAGAGAAGCAAACTTGTTCGCTTGTGACTGAGTGAGCGTTGAGTTGGAGGGCAAGAGCGGCGTTGGAAGCGAGGGAGGGGGCGTGGAGGTGAGGTAGGCGTTGGGAGATGACATGGGGAGGCAACTGCCCATGCTAGCAAGCCCGCCATCTCTCTCTCTCTCAGAAGTGACGTAAGGCCAACTCAAGCCCCACCATCTCCCTCTCGCTCCCCTGATTTTGGGATCATATATTACGCCTTGACACAACGAAGTCAACAATTTTACTCCAAATCCAAACCAACAAATCCACCTCCCAATAATTTTCTCACTCTTAAGCACCCAACTCATAATAATACCAACCAAAAAGGCTAGAAGACTCGAAAAGGGGTCAAAACCTTAATCACCAAGACTTTTGGAAAACGTCACAGATCTTATAAACCCGAAACACCACCACCATCACCACCTGAACCCCACCATGACACCAACGCCTCCACAAAGCCAAGCTTTCAAACCATTCCTCTTCCCCCAAACCAATCCAGAGTCCTCCCCGACCCCTCCCTCTTCTTCTCCCCTACTCTCCTCTCCACCCCTCTTCCCACTAACTCTTTCTTCCAAAACCTTACCCTCAATAATCGTGACCAGCCCGAGTACATCCACCCCTACCTCATCAAATCCTCCCTCTCCTCTCTTTCCCTCTGCTACCCATCTCGCTTCTTCAACTCAGCTTTCTTCTGCCAGATTTTCAATCCTGATATCACCATCTCTGCCTCCGATGGCACCCGCCCCGATTCACAGAAACCCCACATCATCACCTCTTTCAGTGATCTCAGTGTAACTCTGGACTTTCCCTCTTCCAACCTGAGGTTCTTCCTCGTCCGGGGGAGCCCGTTTCTGACTTGTTCCGTCTCCGGCGGTACCACCATTTCGATATCGACATTCCACGCCGTTCTGTCTTTTTCTTCAAACACTGATCTACCAAGTACACCGTCAACATCAACAACAATCAGACATGGCTTATATACTCGTCCTCGCCGATCAGTTTCACCCAAAGCCTCTCTTTGATCACTTCCTCTGGATTTTCCGGCATAATTCGGATCGCTCTATTGCCGGGCTCCGATCCAAAACACGAGGCGATCCTCGATCGGTTCAGTTCTTGTTACCCGGTTTCTGGTGATGCTATATTCACTAAGCCATTTTGCTTGGAGTACAAGTGGGAGAAGAAAGGGTGGGGGGATTTGCTTATGTTAGCTCACCCTCTTCATCTTCGGCTGCTACCCGATGATGATTCTGGCGTTACTGTTCTGGAGGATTTTAGGTATAAGAGTATTGATGGCGAACTTGTTGCCGTTGTTGGAGACTCTTGGGAATTGAAACCAGACTCAGTGTCTGTAACTTGGCATTCAATTAGAGGTATCAAAGAAGATTTACACGCTGAGATCATCTCTGCGCTTTCTCAGGATGTTGAAGCTTTGAATTCAGCGGCGATAACAACCAATTCATCATATTTTTATGGGAAATTGATTGCAAGAGCGGCGAGGTTGGCATTGATCGCTGAGGAGGTGGATTTTCTTGAGGTGATTCCGAAGATAAGGAAGTTCCTGAAGGATACAATTGAACCATGGTTGGATGGGACTTTTGGTGGTAATGGTTTTCTGTATGATGCTAAATGGGGTGGAATTATCACTAAGCAAGGGGCATTGGATTCTAAGGCTGATTTTGGGTTTGGGGTCTATAATGATCACCATTATCATTTAGGGTACTTTCTTTAAGCAATTTCAGTGCTTGTAAAGATTGATCCGGCTTGGGGGAGGAGGTATAGGGCTCAAGCGTATTCGCTGATGGCAGATTTTATGAACTTGGGCAGGCGGTCAAATTCGAATTATACACGTCTGAGGTGCTTTGACTTGTATAAATTGCACTCTTGGGCCGGAGGGCTGACTGAATTTGCTGATGGGCGGAATCAAGAGAGCACGAGCGAGGCAGTGAATGCTTATTATTCTGCAGCTTTAATGGGGTTGGCCTATGGAGACACACATCTTGTTGCCATTGGATCAATGCTTGCAGCAATGGAAATTCAGGCTACTCAAACATGGTGGCATGTGAGAGAAGGAGATGATATGCATGAGGAGGATTTCACTAGAGAGAACAGGGTGGTGGGCGTATTGTGGGCTAATAAGAGGGATAGTGGACTATGGTTTGCTCCACCTGATTGGAGAGAGTGTAGGCTTGGAATTCAGGTGCTACCTTTATTGCCAATCACTGAGGTCTTGTTCTCTGATGTTGGTTTCGTGAGGGAGCTTGTGAAGTGGACTTTACCTGCTTTGAAAAGAGAGGGAGTTGGAGAAGGATGGAAGGGATTTGTCTATGCCTTGGAAGGGTTTTATGACAAAGAATGTGCATTGGAGAAGATCAGGAGCTTGAGTCGTTTTGATGATGGGAACTCGCTTACTAATGTGTTATGGTGGATTCACAGCAGAGGTGATGAAGAGGACGGGGGATGTGGGGGAGGAGGAAAATACTGCTGGTTTCGACACTATTGTCATTGAATTTGTTTGTCATATAATTTGTATTGTATTTAGTAAGACATAATAATATGATTGGATTTTTTTATACAATCAAAATGAAGTTAATTGCAAACATATTATGTGTGCGCGTGCTATGTAAATAAAGGAAAGTATGGCTTAAATCTACAGGGAAACGCAGTTCTGCAGAAATGTCCAACATTTTTTAGTGCAATATGATTACCTGTAGAATTACATCCAACTTTGCACTGTCGTGCCAGTAAACTGAGAAAGTTTTATGCTAAAAATTGGAACTTTTTGTTTGAATGCACGACTTAACTGCAACGGGAAAGTGATTACATTCACTAAAACTCTTGTTGGATAAAGTTTCTTCGCAGAAAATTCATTGAATTCTGTTACCTAGATACTTGTATTGTATTGTATGCATTCTTGTGTTTTCTCATGTTCATCTCTCTCTCTATAAAGAGGAAGCAGAAGATTGCATTATTTGCAACTCGTATTATTAGAGACGTTGTCACCTTGTTCTCAAGAAGAGAATGAGCTATCCCAGCCATTTTTGGCTTATCATCCTTGTTTTAATAAATGACCTGGGTTTATGTCAATTAAAAAGACCAAAAGATATATAAATTGCAAGGTCTTATTGGATCCATGGAATTTCTTGGATCTTCAAAAAGAGAACACATAAGAATGTATTGTATTGTTAAGCATTTAAATTTGAAATGGGAATACTTTAGTCAAAGATGCTTTATTTGTACTTGTCTGGGGTTTTTTCCCTTCTCCTGGACATCATGATAAGGACTTAAACCAACATAACAGGCAAAGGCAAAGCCTCCAGTTGCGCCTGTTTCAATGCCCGAGTGCTATTTTCTTTGAACCAGCTGAGGGATGGATTAAGCTAAACGTGGATGGTAGCTGTAGGGGGAATCCCGGCCGCTGCGGTGGTGGAGGGGTGATAAGGGACCACTTGGGAAATTTTATTGGAGCCTTTTCTGCACATTTTGGTCATGGCACTAACAATATGGCAGAGATGAGAGCTCGTGGGCGTGCGCATGTGTAAGGACATGGGTTTCACACAGATGGAAATTGAGTGCGACTCAATGTTGGTTGTCAACTGGGTGCTGACTAGGAAGTGCTTGTTATGGTACCTGTGGGATTACTGGGAGGACATCCTTACGTTGCTCCAGGGATTTCGCTGTTCCATTGCACATCAATATAGGGAAGGCAACTTTGTAGCAGATCTTCTTGCGCGTCAAGGGGAGGAAGGAACGGATGGAAGATACACTGAGTGGAGCTCTCTGCCTAGGCCTTTTAAGGGCATGCTCAAAGTGGATAAGCTGGGTTTGCCACACGTTAGAATCTGAGTTTTTTTTGTTTATTGTTCTTTGTTTCCGTGGTGTTTTGTTTATTGTTTCCTTTCTTTTATGCTTTGTAGTTTTGTTTGTTTTGTTTTTCCCATCACGATTTTCCTCCGCCATAAACAATTATCAATACTCCGCCATAAAAAAAAAGACCTATCACATCTACAGTACTTTCGACTTTGTTATCAATCCCATACGGGTAAAAAATCATGAGCTTAAACAAAGTTTTGTAAAAGAAAAATTGTTCTTATCAATCACTATTTACTAGAAAAAAAAATTAAGTGTAAAAATGAATAATAATTGATGTATAGAATTATTCATAAAAAAAAATGTTGTAGCTACGTACTTGTTAAAACTAAATAGTTTTTAACGTCACTATCACCAACCTTTTGGTGGAGGGTGGAGCCTTGTAAAATGGATAAGGGGGAGAAAATGAATGATGAGAGTCTCTCTTTAGCTTCTCACGGCAAGAAAAGCTTGATTACATCACTAGCTCAACAAAAACATTAAGCATTGGATTGAAGATTGTGGTGCAGGTGAAAAAGAAATGCCTTCACAAGCAATGCCAAAAAGACAAGCTACCTCTGGTAATGTTGTCTATTTTTACTTTGTCAAATCGAACACATTCGGCAAATATGGCAATTGGAGACTGTGACAATGAGATCTGAGATAAGTTTTACATATAAAATCAGATTTTAGAAATCCTTGAATCTGAATAGAAAAGAAACTCTATACTATTACTAACCTCTAACTCGTCCTTTGGGTTTCCATCGACTTGTTCCCATTGGTTTGTCACAGTCAGCTTCGATGATCTTTTTAATAATTTGTTTTCTATCTTTTCTCGGCATGTTTGTGAGACTCGCATATCCTAAGTGCATGTGTAAAGCTCCAGTTCTCCAAAACACATGTTCATCTCTCTCTCTGCCTGTAAAGTAATCAAGGACTGCCAATTACCATATATATATTAATATAATACAATAAATGAACATTTTTTTACCTATAAATTTTTACACATTTGATCATATATACTCGTATAGAAAGTCTAGAACTTATATAGACTATAGTTAAATTCAATATTATACTAGTATGTCTTAATTATTATAAAATAATGTACTTATACTACAATATATATAGACTAATAGTTTAATTTATGTAAACATCATATTATTACTAACATAAATAATCTTGAAAACTGGAGAAAACAAATCGGGTCAGACCGAACGCAAAAAAATAAGAAGTTCTGGTTTCATGTAGTGAATTGATCCAATATTGATTTTTAAATTTTCAAAATTAGTGTAAACTGGTTTAGTTCTAAAAAATGTATAAAAAGATATCGAACTGGATCGGTTATACCCCTAATCATATTTCAGAGAATTGGAAGCTTTTGATAGAAGCTCTATCAAATCACAGTAGTAGAGCAGAGCAGAGCATAAAAGTTTATGGAAGTTTCTAACAGATGAGAATGGAAATGAAATCAAATAAAAAATAAAGTGGGTAGTAAAAGAGTAGTGGGAAGTAGCATGGTATCATCACACATAACAACAATGAATAAAACTATGCAGTGTAGTATTATTACACTTTAAAAGTGTTACGAGTCCATTTTATTTCCCTTAATAGTGGTATAATATCACCTTATTAAGTTATTAGGGTGTAGAGCAATATATTTTGTGGTTTGCAATTTCTATACACCTAAGAAACAACAATTAATATTCTTTCTCATGTATGGTTCTCTACAAAAAACCATCAACAAACGACGTCGTTAGGGAGGTTCTCACTGTTCATGATAACCTATGAATAGCGGATGTATGGAACGAGCCACCGAGGTGAGTTTCGGCCTTCTTCTTTTCGGGTTTGCGCATTCAATCTGTGGCGATTGAAACAAAGTGAGAATATTGGAAGAGGAGAAGCGAAATGGGAGAGACGAGCGAAGAGGATCCGCAGAGGATGAAGAGAATAGCGGCGGCGGCCTACGACTATGAGAACGATCCCAGATGGGCTGACTACTGGTCCAACATCCTCATACCTCCCCACATGGCCTCCCGCTCCGTTGTCTTCGACCACTTCAAGCGCAAGTTCTACCAGCGTTACATCGTACATATACTCCTCCCTCCCCTTAATTTTTCTCTTCATTGTCGAATTCTACGATAAAGTTATTTTCTTTGGAATTAGTACTCGTGACCCACGAATCCGCATCTGGGTTTTATCTGTTTCGTCCATTAGGTTGGCTTGTCGACTATAATTAGTCTTAAGTTTTGTGTTTTTTGGGTGATGAAATTTGTGGAATTCATTATTATTTTTATTTTGTACCTGATAATTCCCGAGTTTCTGTGAACTAAAACAGTGACAGTGACCATCAAAATTATACTTGATCATTGATCTTTTTAGGGGATCTTTATATAATTAGGACTGAAATTCATGAAGTCCATCTGGGCTGCCTCCATTATATCTGTTGGGGTTCTGGCTCTAGGTTGACTGAGATGGGTTCCATCCCCTTTTTTCTTAGTTGGTTAGTATTTTACTTTTACGTGTTCCCCGTCTTAGAATCGTTTTATTGCTCGTGTGATTTCAAGTTGTCCATAGTATTGTTATGCTGTTTATGTTATGCTTAATTACCGACCGCTGTGTGAATTAGAGCTGGATTTGATCCCCCACTGTTTTTTGTCTTTCCTTAGATCTTTGGACATTGTTCTCTGGAGTTTAGACGCCTGATATAAGGTTTAGTCATTTCACCTCCAAGCTGCCGACAATATGAATTTATAGTTTTTCTTATGTCTTGCCAGACATGTTTATTTGTTTTCATCTTATATCCTGCTTCTTCCTGTAAAGTTTGATTGGATGGGTAATGCCTTCTTCGCTGAGGTGAGTCTTTAGTGGGTGAAATGAAAATGCTTTGTTTTGTTTCTCAAGTTGGCAACTATTAGGTAATGCCATCCTTTTTGAGATATTCTGGTTTGTGTGGAGAGAAAAGGAAAATGGATGATTCTTTGAGGGGCTGCTGGATGAGGAAGATAGAAGTAGTTATGGGGAGGATCCCATTCTAGTGGCTCTATGTTTCGTATGCATTCTAGTGCCATTTCTTTTTTGCGGTGTCCTGGTTTGTACCATAATGTAATACCTAATTAAATAACCCCTAATCCCAACTTAGTAAACCTTAATCCAGTGTAAACTCATCTCAAATTAGCCTTATTTCATGTACCAGTTTTTATTCAATCTGTTGAATCTGAGATAAACTATATATAATTTAGTGCATCTTGAAATCTTCCAAAAATAAAATGGAAAATATGTTCTTGTGTTCTTGCTGTTTCACTTATCAAAAAGAACTTTTATGGAGCTGCTTGGGGTGGAGGGTTGGGAGTGTGTAACTTGAGAACTTTTAATAAAGTTTTATTGGGGAAATGGCTATGGAGATATCACTCGGAGGGAGGATCATTGTGGAAGGAAATTATCGACGCTAGATATAGAGCTGCTTGGGGTGGTTGGTGCTCCAACGAAGTGAGATGGGAGTATGGTGTGGGTTTATGGAAGTTTATAAGGAGGGGGTGTCCATGCTTTGAAATGCCGCTCTTGGAAAGATCTTGACCACGGATAACCTGAGGAAGAGGGAATGTGTAGTGATGAATTGGTGTTATATGTGTAAAAAGAATGGAGAATATGTGGATCATCTATTACTACATTGTGAGGTAACTAGGGTGTTGTGAGATGGGATCTTTCAAAGGGTTGATGTTGCTTGGGATATGCCATTAAGGGTGGTGGGTTTGTTGGGTTGTTGGAGGAAGATGCAAGACTGTCATCAAGTGGCAGCAGAATGAAAAATGATTCCGTTATGTATCATGTGATGGACGGAAATGAATGCACGTTGCTTTGAAGATAAGGAACACACAATGGTGGAGCTGAAGAATTTTTTTCTCCACACTTTAATGCTTTGGTTTTCCGCTATTGTACTAACTGGGGACAATGTTCATGATTTTTTGTCTTTAATTTATCGCACTTAGAATGTATTTAGGTGTTCTTCTGTATACTTCATGTGTACACGGGTTATGCATATTTCATTCATATCAATAATATTTATCTCTTACTTATAAAAAAAAAAACTTATAAAAAAGAAAACTGTTCTTGCTATTTCTTTCTCTTCTTGAAATCTCATCTTGTACATGTGGTGCGAATGTGTCTGTGTAACTAGGCATAGTGTTTTGTACATGTACATGAGGGGCGTGTATATAAATGTTTATATTTTCTAGTATTTTGGCTTCACTAGTGGAACTTCACAATTTTGAGGTTTTTTGTTTTGATATCAATTTGTAGAGTTCTTCTACTTGTTTGTTACATCATCTTTCCTTCATTACATACTTTGTTTTCTCATCACAATGCTTTTATGTGTGGTTTTATCTAACTGATAATTTTGACCAGTCTTGTTTAAGGATGAAGGTTTGACTTTGAGTGATTGCCAATGAGCTAATGTATAGAAGGAATATATCCAATCAGCATTCTCTAATATTGCTTCCCCTGTTTCTCATGTGAGAAAAAGGGATTTTACTTTTATTTTGAAGAATACTGGACATTAGTTGAAGTATTATTATTTGGGGTTGAGATTCTATCGTGAATGACAGGATGGAGGGTAGCTTTGTTGGTTGGGATTGGATTTTGCTTGTAGGTTCATGCTATTAGCTTTTGACAGTCATATGCTCTGTAGAGGTTATGGAAATGCAAGATTCATATATTTGTCTATGTGCATCTTCATTCAGCTCTGCTTTTAACTGTTGCACCTTGAAAATCTTTTCTGATACTTGGGTTCATAAACAGGATCCTGAGCTTGTGGTAGAGACCATGTCTTCTAATAGTTCACCTAAGCCATCACGGCCATCAGCACCATCATCCACATCTTCAAATGACCAAGCTCGGTCACGTAACTCAGGTTATCCAAAATAGAAATGGAAGATTACAAATATCCAAACTGCAAAAAGATGCTTTCTTTTTTATTTTCACTGTCCTTAAAATTGCTTCCATCATTGAATTGAGCTCTAATATTTCTGTAGAGTCAACAACTCGAACTTCAGGGACGTCGGCAAGTACCAGTCCTAATCCAACCTCTCTGCGTTGGGATCGGCAAACTATTCAGTTCTCCATGAATGCTTGGGTACTGTGAAATCTACTTCATGCATGCATATAGACTCTTTGTCAACTGTCGCATAAACTTGTGTGGGTGTGGGGGAGTATGTGTATATTATGTATTCATGATGATTTGCTAAGTTTTTTTCCTGAGATTTTCACAAATTTCATGTTCTTATTTGTTCCCTCAAAGCTAGTTCGTATTTGTCTTTTAGATTTTAGAAATAGCATCTAGCTTTTATTTTTTATTTGTACAAATGGGATCTAACTTTTTTTTATTGGTATTTGTTTTTGGTAAATGGAACTTTTATTTTTGACAAGTAGAATTATGATGTAGCTTTTTTTGAGGAAGGCGGAAAATTGGGTACCAAAGCCTAGTAGCAATTCCAAACCAGCAGAATATATATGATCTGTAAATAAATATATGTAGTAGAGTGTGAGTTTACCTTGGAAGACAGGCTACTTTGTAAGGGTTGAACGCTTATCTCTGTTGATTGAGACAATCCTTCATGTAAACTTACCTACTTGTTTACTTATTGAGTTGTTGGTTAGACACTGATAATATTGAGCATTCCTTGAATTCATCCTTGCAGACTCTTAGTTATAGCAATTTTTAAACTTTTTCTTGTGTGTATCTGATAAAAAAAAAAAAGATTTTGAAGTTAAATCCCTGCGTTTTATATTGAAAATAAGATCTTCATACCATTATTGCCTTGCTTATATGTCCGGACTACTGGTAATATTGCTTCTATGTATTCTATTTGTCATTTTCACTCCAGGTGTTTGTTGTGGCTGTGCTTGCAATTTTTCCACTGGTACCTAGAAATCTTTCACAAAGGGCATATCGGCTTTCCTTTATGGGCACTGCATGTTCCTCTCTGTATTTAGTGTATTCACTATATGGGGTATGTTCTTATTCTGTTTCAGATATTTCTAACTTTTCACTACATGCTTCTTTTATCCTTCGAGTAAATTAACCAATCCTATATGGTTGTAGAAACCCAGAGCATGGAATCTGCAGGCTTTGCAAGTTTACTTTCAGTCTATTATTGCAACCAAGGATTTTATCTACTTCATCTACTGCCTTACCTTTGTGACTTCAAATCTTTGCCTCAAGTGTGAGATTGCTTAGTCTCTTAATCATTCTTATTTAAGTTCTCTCAAGTTCTTTCTCTGTGTTTGTGTTTTTTGTTCCATCAATTGAGGACTGCTGCAGCTACAAAGGGATTTACACAAAAGTAATCCCACAAACTAACATGGCTTGATGTGGTTTGTCAAATCTGCTTTATAATAAAAGTAAGTTTACAATCTGACAAACCACATCAAGTCACGTCAGTTTATAGGATTACTTTTGTGTAATCACTTTGTGGTTAGAGTATTTCTCCCGTCAATATTGTCAGTTTAGCATTTTCCAAGTCCTGCCTAGTATTATGATGTGATCTTTGCTGCAGTTGCTTTGATTCCCATTTTATGTCGATCCATTGAACATGTTGCCAAGTTCCTTAGGCATAATTTCAGTCGCTCCTCTTTGTACAGGTAGGAGAGTTACGAACCTTTTAATGACAGTATATTTGGTTGTTGATTCTTTAGTTTTTATTTATCTGATCAGATAATTTTTTATGTTATTGGGTTTTTGTTGTTCATGTAGTCTTATTGTCCATTTAGCAATATTTCAAAGTATATCTTCTATTATACTAATTTAACAATGTGATATAGTCGGTTTAGCATTTAAGAGAACCATGGGATGCGAGGTTCTCTTGGGAACTTGAATTGCATAGGATTTTCTACAACTTTGGTTTTCTTGTATATGTCCCTTGTACTTGGGCTATGCCTATCTATATCATTAATTAAACTCTTTCTTTACTGATAGGAAAAAAAAAAACTTAGGTTATGATTTTTTATAACAAAATGGTGCTGTCATGTTCTTTAGTTTCCTAATATTTCCCGGTTTGCCATTTTGCTGCCCTTTGTTTGGGAAGGCTTTTTGGAGATTCTTTCATGAATATTTGCTGTCAGTCCAATTAACTAATATCTCAATAGTTTTTTTCGTGTTTACTTAATTGTACATAAGTATTTTGATTCATTTGTGTATGAACAGGAAATACTTGGAAGAGCCATGTGTTTGGGTGGAGTCAAACACAACTACCCTCAGCATAGTGTCTTCACAAGCTGAGATTGGACTTGGCTTCCTTCTAATTATCTCTTTGCTCTCGTGAGATTCTCGGAAATATTTTTCCTTTTTGTTTATTGTGGATATTTATTTCCTTTAACTTTTATGCTTTTGCTTACTTCTGGAGTCTCTCAGATTCTAAAATTATAATTATGCAGGTGGCAGCGCAACCTAATACAAACTTTCATGTACTGGCAGGTTTGTTACATCTGTCTGTTATCATCCATGGAGTGGGTTTTTTTTCTTTTTAGTTCATTGTTTGTTAAGCTGTACAAAAGGATAGATAGGAGCTATATTTCGCTTGTGTGAAAATACCTGTCTTGGATGTGTTTTTTGAAAAATTACAACATGCGAAATCTGTTTGTTGATTTCTGTGGCATTGGGAGATTTTAAACGAGGATCTCCATCCACTGCCTAACACCTGCCCCCACCACCTTTGAGGGGACTTGTTTTTCAAAAAAATAAATGGTAATTCATCCTGTTTTGTCATTTGATCTATTTAAATCATGGTAAATGGAACGAAATAACTTTTGTTTTGGTTTGGTTTTGAGTTTTCTGTCTTTTGACCGGCTTTAAACACGTTTTGACAGCTATTGAAGCTCATGTATCATGCCCCTGTCACTGCAAGTTATCATAGTAGTGTATGGGCAAAGATTGGGAGGACTGTCAACCCCCTTGTCGGCCGCTATGCCCCATTCTTGAATACTCCAATTTCTGCTGCCCAGAGATGGTGGTTCAGATAGAAAGAAGCCCTCCAAGTGAGGGGAGGGGAGGGGAGGGGACTAAACGGAAAACATTGTTACACTTGAGATTCACTGCAACATTTTTACCAAGGGAAGTAACTTATGTCAGATACATGACAAATACTTTAATTATGATTATAACTGGAACTTAGGTAATGTTGGTCCCCAAGCATGAAATGTAGGACCAAGGTATGGATTTTTGTGCTGAAATGAAATTCTTTCAAAAAAAAAAACAGCAAGTCTCCCTCTACGAATTTTGATTTTGACATGAAAATAAGGATTAATGTAAAATAAATTTTACTTTCTTTTCATTATCGATAACATTATAAGGCAATTGTGTTTGTAGAAGTATTACCCTACAAGTATTTTAACATCATTTTTGCCTGTAAATATTTGGAATTGTGGAGTGTATTAAGAATAAAAAAAAACCATTGCACAACAATAGATCAGTTAAGATATCACTCCTTATTAGGCCTGTACGGAGTCTTCATTTGACACGAATAATTGGAAAGGGTAGAGACTGAGTCGTGTGTTAAAATCCACTCCTAACAGCATATCTAAAGAAGTAGATGTAGTTAAGACCATCCAAATCCCACCATATTGCAAACAGGACTCAGCATCATTACGTAGTGAAGAAAGTCCAGAGCCTCTTTCTTACTGAGACTTCACCAGGATGTTCATACTCTTCATCATCATCATCCTCCTCCCCATCCACAATATCAACCCGGGGAGCATCTTCACCAAGGGATTCGCTCCTGTACTCATCTACATCACCATACTTCCCTGCCCCTTCTGGTGTCCTATTCACCTCTTCACTCACAGCAGTGTTCTCAACCAGATTTTTTATTGTATCAGAATCGCCAACCTGAGTGTCTGAAATTCTCTCACACTGTTGCACAAAGAAGACAGATCAAATCAGAAAAATCAATTCAGACACTTTTTTTTTTATAAGTAGCAATTCAGACACTTTTAAAGCCAGTACCAATGGCACAACCACTCACATGGATTTTTGCTATTTACAAGCCCGTGTCTAACACACCACTTGTGGGACTAATTACGACTATTAAAATGTAAAAGCATTTTTTATTAGTTGATGTGGCAAGGCTCTACATCCTCCATATCGCTAATGTGTTTTGGTGTGTAAAAATATTTGCAAATATATTTTTTCTACAAATAATCATTTGAACTTGAGGAAAAAAAACATGTGTGCATGCAGCTTCAGCATTCCAACAAATATAATGACATTTATATGAAACCCAAATTTTATATAATAGCCAGACCTGCACAAAGTGAGTGCTTCCTTCATTCTCACTAGCAGCTCCAATTGAATGTGTGGGAGCAGCTCTAGACAAAAGAATGTCCTCCCCTGTCACTCTAACTCGATCAGTATCATCCTTGTTTTCTTTGTGAAGGTCAGGTTGGGCTCTAGCAGATGAGACAGCACTGGAAACCGATATTGCAAAGTTAATTGCTTGACATGCATGAAATTTTTTTTAATAACATTTTTTTTATCACTATTTAATGAGCAACATAGTTTTTTGGTAAGTGTATTTAATGAGTAACATACTTTATAAAATTTAACAGACCTCATAAAAACAATTAAATTGTGGCCTGTTAAGCTAACCACCACAGATAAATAAGGCCTCTCTCTCATGCACGCACATGGTTTACATTAGCAAGTAATTCAACAAATAGATTATTCTTCTATTCTCTCTTTTTTCCAGGTTTTTTTTTTTTTTTGGGGGGGGGGGGGGGGCAAGAGACAATAAATCAGTTAGCAATTCACAGCAGTCTAGAAAAATTTGTTTATTGACACTGCCTTCAACTGCACAGAAGAGTGAAGCATGCCCATTAATATAACGAGTGTATATATGCATAGCATGGTGGGTGATAAGAGCCCCTTTTTTCTTAAAGTAAGTTGGTACCAAAATAGTTGGAGTCATAAATATGGAACTTACGTTCTGGGTCTCCGGAGATTATATCGTTTTTCACCTGGGGTTTGAACAGCTGGAGGAATTTTCTGTCTCCTTTTTTTGTGCTGGCCTCCCACATTACTATCTGAACGCCCTTCACTATCTTCACCACCATGCTTGTCCCCGTTGACTTGAGATGTATGAGCATGGTTCCGCTTCCTGGTATTTCTTGGAAGTCTTTTATCATCAAGACCAGAATCCCCATGACTTTCAGCATCATTATAGGCAGAATCTTCAGCATTCCCATTAGTATAATCGCTCTCATTTGGTTCTAAATCTTCCCCAAGTATAGCATTAGCCTCGTTGACAACAGCCTTCACGGAGCGTGTTCTATAAACTCTAGGCCTCCCTCTTTTGCTAAGTTTTCGCTGACCACCATCCAAATCAGACGGCTGGGAATCTTCTGTAACTTCCAGTGCCTTACAATTGATGTTGCTATGATAATCAGCCAAAGGATCTTGGTTGATTTCTACCTCTCTCATGCTGTTGTCAGATGGGATCTTCGGCACATGAACAGAATCAGTCGCCACACCAAGTGATAGGTCTGTAGGTTTTTCAGTGCTAGAAACTCTCTTGGATGGTTCTTCCATATCAACACTCTGGCAACACAAAGGTGCCTCCATCAAATTTTGAACAGAAGCAGGCTCAATCATTTTACTTGGGGAGAAATTAAAAATCTTGGAGGTGCATTTGCGTAGCCAAGATACAGTTCCACCAGAAACTGGAGATCTTGAGCCACCTACAACTGGAGATATCTCAATGTTTTGCATCTCAGAAACAACCGTACTTCCATGACCACCTTCTTTTGTGTGAATATTAGCCAGTCTTGGCAGAGGTGCATTCTCAATTTCCACTAAAGATTGTAAGTCAGACAGCTCAAACTCAGAAATGATTTGACCACAGCCCTGACAACTCTTGAGTTTTTCAACAAATGAAATAAAGCGTCGTCTCTCCTTAATAAATTGTTTGCGCTGATCTTTCAACTTCCTGCTAAGGTCAGCAAGCTCATCAATATCCTTTCGCATTTCCACTTGTTGCCTTTCAAGATGCTTTCTGTTTTCTTCGGCTTCTTGTCTTTCTTTTTCTAATTTAATCCTCTGAAGTTTTATTCCTTCCATTTCTCTCCTAGCTACTTCTCTTAAGTAATTAATATTGTCTAGTTGTCTCTCTTTTTCTTCCTGAAATAACTTCTCCCTCTCGTGCAAGTTCTTTTCCTTCTCCTCCATCTGATTCTGCATATCAGTCTCAAGTTCTCTTTTCTGTAGCTCAAGATCATGAAGCATTTGCATTCTCTCACTTTTGGCTTTTTCAGCATTTACTAACTTCTCATGATCAATTTGAGCTGCAAAAGATTCTTTGGCCAATTTAAGATCTTCCAGCTCCCTTTCTATATACTCCCGTGTCACCAGCTTCTCATTTTTCAGCCTTTCTTCTTCAGAGTGTTTTAGTTTTTCAACTTCTTCCTTCTGTTCAGTCACTTTTTTCAGTTCTTTCTCAATCTCAGCTCTTTTCACATCCAGCTCATCCCACTCACTCTCAAAAGTCTCCTTTTGCAACTTTAAATCTTCAGCCTCCTTCAAAAGTTGTTCTTTCTGAAGCCTGTAGTTATCTATTTCCTGTTTTAGCTCTGACTGCAAGCGAACATATTCTGATCTCTCTTCTTCACTTACTTGAAGCAGATCCTGCTCTTTCCGTATGTTCAATAACTGCACATCATTGTCAACCCTTGTCTTCTCAACTTCAGCCTTAAAACTAAGCAAATCTTCTTTATCAGCAAACACTTGTTTCTTCTCATTCTCCAAATTCTTCTCCTCGGATCTGATGGACTTCTCCCTTTCCTTCAGATCTTTCAATTTGGATTCATGGTCCTTTTCTCTCTCCTGTAGCTTTTCCAATCTCTTTTCCAATGCCTGCTCTCTATGTGCAATTTTCTCCTCCATGTGATTAACTTCTGCTCCCATCTTCTCCACTTCAACCACCTTGTTTTTTAATTCGCCATCCACGGATTTTCTCTTTTGATCAATTTCCAACTCAAAATCACGCTTCTTTGCATCCAGAATGGCATTGTGTTCATCAAGAAGCTTCTGAATCTCCGCCTGTGGCAACAAATGAAAAAAATCATCAGAAGCATGATTCTAGGTTATAGCTCATGATATTCCAATCCGACAAGGTAAATGGTCTGTCTTTCAATTTGTAGACCTTTTGCAAATTATTTTAATAAGTGCAAAAATGAACAAGAAAACAAATACACACACAATAGTGAAGGGAAAACCAGCTTCACTCCAAGATTCCTGATTCTTCTGCTGCCAACACTGACTAGATAAAATATGATAAAACACATGCTAAAAAGACAATAGGTGCAGGGTGCGTGCATGAACTCTTATTGGTCTGATGATCAACATAATAAAAACATCACTGAAAGTTTTCCCCTTGAAAGAACAAGGTGCAAGAACTTTTTTTTTTTTTCTTTTTGATCAGTAAACAAGAATTTTATTGATGAGAAAGATAGGTATAGCCCAAGTACATAGGGCACGCAAGAACTTACTTTTTCTCTAGCATTCAGCTTTTCTTCTAATGCAAGTAACTCCTCCTCTTTCATCTCTAAGTTCGTTCTCATGGCATCAAATTCCTGCATCCAAAGTAGGTTGGTATATTGATACATATTTCAATTCCATATTTAGCAACCACTAAACATGGAGAAATACTTGCCTTCTCTTTCAAAGTTAAATTTGTAAGCCTGCTTCTTATATCATCTTCTTTCTTTTTCAGGCTACTGTGGGCTGCATCAATCTTTTTCTGTTCCTCTTCAAGCACCTTTTCTCTCTGCTTGAAAATCCTCTCCTTCTCATTTTCCCTCTCCTCTCTTTGGTTAAGAATTCTTTGACCCTTGGCCAGCCTTTCTTCTCCTTCTTGCAAATTTCTTTCCCAATTTCGCAAGTCCTCTCTTTGCTTAGATAAAGTAGAATCATAAGATTCTCGGCTGCAAGAAGTACAAACAACATGATTAATAAGAAACAAAACTTGAACAATGCCAAATTGGCCTTAAGATTTAACTCTTAAAACCCTTAGCAGCAGGTAAATTCAAGAGTACAGATATGGCAAGGGTCAAACGCATAAAACGTACTCCGAAATGAAGGATAAGCGGTCCCTCTGAAGTGCAACTTCTCGAGTCTCCAATTCGTGTGATTTTCTCTCAATTTCTGAACTCTTTCTGCTCACCTCAGCAAACTTGGCATCAGCAGCATGCAATTTTGCCTCTACCTCCAAAGATTTCTCTTCAAGGCTAGTGACTAATGCAGTTGCTTCAGCCAACTTAGAATCAGCGGTAAACTTGATTTCTGCATTCTCCGAACGCATTTCATGCAAAGCCTTCTCGAGCTGCAAAACCAACATTCTCCAAACATTAGCACATAAAACCCACATTTAAAGAAACCATTCTAAAAGAGAAACTGGATTCATGACAAAAAATTACATTTAAAGAATCAGAGCGCAATCTTCGGCATAAAACTTGATGCTAACATACAAACTCACTTAACTAAAATGATTTACTCATTTTTATACACATATACTATGAGACCAAACCTAACAGATAACACTTATTGTTCCTTATACAAAAAGCACGACACCTAAGACTAAGAATTATCCTCACAATCATCAGTAACCTTTAAGCCAAGTGAGATGCCTTCATATATTTATATTTTATAGTAAACAACAGATATTATGAGAGAGAGAGAGAGAGAGAGAGAGAGAGAGAGAGAGAGAGAGAGATTTTTCCTTTAAAAGGAGGGGCTTGCGTAGGTAGTAATATGAACAAAAATTAGATCCCCATAGTAGGCCATCCCTTGAAAAAATATATATATATATATACATATTTCCTTCAGTTGTTCAGGGATGATAGGTAACAATAGGCGACATTGCTGCCCAATAATAAACATCTATAAATGTGTGTATCAGGAAAAAGTAACATACACCAAGCACACACTCCTTCTCAACACCCAGGGCTTTTCTCAAATTCTCCTCTCGCTTCTCAACTTCAGATATTGAAATTAAATAGGCATTTTGCTCTTGTTTGAGGGCATCCTTTCCTTCTGCTAATGCTTGCTTAAGATCTTCATACTTAGAAGTCCACTCCTTTTTCTCAATCAAGAGAAGCCCCATATTGTACTGGTAGTCGAAAAGCTGACCACATCACCGAAATAGTTAGAGTAAAGCATTATAGTTATTACAAGTTTACAATTAAAAAAGAACGGAAGAGAGCATAATCTTTAAATTATTTTTTTTTTCTTTTCATAACCAACGGAATACAAAATAAAATAACAAAAAAATAGAATCATTGAACTTAGATATCAGACCAAAATTTGAAAACTGACACAAATAAATATACCACAAAAGGTAGGAACAAATGGATCTGACCCAAGAAAGAATAAAGATAAAAGGTAGGCCCAGAAAGGGTAAGGATGATTGATAATTTACATGAATTGCCGACACTAAAATCTACTTAGCTTAAATCTCAATCATATTAATCCGACCATAAAAAAAATCAGAGTCGCCTACATGTATTTACAATATTTATAGATAATATAGCGAACAAAAGTAAATAAAACCCATTAAGCATAACATGAAAAGTATCCTAGAGAGGTAGTTCAAGGAATAGATACAAAAATGCCAAATAGGTGTTAACCAACTCCTTCGAGCTGGAAATGCCTTCTTCCAATTTCTGAGCCCAACGGAATTAGAATTCGAATTTATCAACGAAACCAACCCGTGGGATCAGTATATACTGTTCCACTCCTATACCGACAATTGTTGAGCAATGGTCAGCCAGGTTGGCCCATAAAAGTATCAAAAATCCAACCGCATCAATATGTTTGTGCATACTTAAATAAGAATGACTTTGCTGAATGGAGAATGCATAGAAAAACAAGCAGATTTTGGAAAATGCCAATAAAGGAGCAAGCAAATGGAAAGAATGGAGTGTTGATTCTTTACTTAAAAATTGATATTAAAGATGCAGAGAGAGAGAGAGAGAGAGTAACATTGCCACTCAATCTTAATCGTTGGCGATCTGAAATACCAAATGGGAGAGAGGAAATGGTGATGAATAGTATCAGTGGCGACGAAGAAGAGTGTAAGAGCCGAGACAGGGACTAACACCACGACGAAGGGGAGTTGGGAGAGAGAGGCGAAAGCTCATCAATACTAAAAGAACAGTGTAAGTGTGTAACGAGTAACAACATCCCAACTAAAAAAAGAAGTTGCCTTTGCTACCAAAATTACCAACAAAACTCCAGTTAAAGCTGGTAAAAAAACGTCGGATGTGGAAAAAAAAGTGAATTGTAATCTTGTTTCTTCATCCCAATTACGGGGAAATGGAAAGCAATAAAACCCATAAAAAATAGCAATATCAAAAACCCAGAAAGCAACGATAACAAGAAACCCCAAATAGCAAAACAAATAAAGAAACCAAATGCCCGCCAAAAAAAAAATCAAGTCTTTATGCACCAAATATAAGCCACAAACCTCGTTTTCAAGTTTCAAAATGTTCTCGGCCAGCGATTGCGGGTCACCCGCCGCCTCGAAGAACATATCATTTCCAGAATTCTGCAGTACCAAACCCGAATTTGGCGTTGCAGTGGGTTCAAAAAAAGCAACGAGGCCCTTCCCCTTGCCAGCTGTGGCGTCACCGGAATCCGGATTCAACCCCGACCCGGTTACGATCTTGTGGGCGCCGCTTCTGGGGGTAAGAGACGAAGCAGGCCACACCTTCTTCTGAGGCGTCGCGAACATCATAAAACGTGCGGAAACAGAAACTGGGTAAAGCCCGAAATTGCAGATTGCAAATTGAACTTCATAAGCCCCGAATTGGGGATTTGAAATCCGATAACGGCTCGGAGCGGAACACTTAGTTTGTGTGAGAGGGGGAGAAACTGCGTGCGATTTGGCTTTGATCTATGTGAAAATTACGTTATCACCCATCGTATGTCGGGTATTATTGGGAAATTGTGGATGACGAGACTGGCAATAGTTGGTAGACGCTATGACCATTGAAGAGAAAGACGACGGGAGTGTCAGTAATTAGTGTGAGGGGAGAATAGAATATAAAGGGAATATGAGTAATGATCAGACGCAATATATTTGAGATTGTTACAACTTTTAAATGGATAAATTTTCGTAAGAGTTTATGGCCTGATGATATATAATTCAACTTTTTTAGGGTATTATTGGGAAATTGTGGATGACGAGACTGGCAATAGTTGGTAGACGCTATGACCATTGAAGAGAAAGACGACGGGAGTGTCAGTAATTAGTGTGAGGGGAGAATAGAATATAAAGGGAATATGAGTAATGATCAGACGCAATATATTTGAGATTGTTACAACTTTTAAATGGATAAATTTTCGTAAGAGTTTATGGCCTGATGATATATAATTCAACTTTTTTAGATATAAAAATCTGGATTACAAACCTTTTACCCTTTTAAAAATAAAAAATATTCATATAAATCTTTTTTAAAAAAATAGACTACATTTAAAAAAAATTATTTTTTATTAATAAATCTATTTTTTTATAAAGAAAAAATTTGTTTATATTTGTACTTAATATTATTCATTTTATAATATATATTTTAAAATAAAAAATAAAATTATTTATAAAAATATATTTTTTAAAAACATTATTATATAAAAAAATTAAAAAAATAATTTGTGATTATTGTATGGAAATGCCACGGTGTTGTACGTGCACGGGGTATCTCAGCGATTGGCAATTGGCAATTGGGTCTCGAAGATTCTTTTTACAAGTGAAAAAGAAACATATTTTGTGTCCCCACGAGGCTTCTTCATTGCTGCTCTCTCTCTCTCTCTCTCTGTCTGAAAGTGATAAGATGTGATGAGGCAAGCTTGGATTTTTGAAAGAAAAGCTGAACTGGAAAAAGAAAACTTTTGATTAAAGTGGGCCACCAATTTGGAGAGACAACGGTAACATTTTAGGTAGTATAGCATCATTTAGGGGCGAATGATTGTGACACTTAAGGAAAGGAGTTTCTTAACATTTATGAGTTTTTTTCTTTTTTTTTCTTCTACATTCATAATCGATTTTGAGTAGTGCTACACACCACCGAGGTGTAGGTCTACATTCTTCCGATAAATTTGGTCTTTTTTTATACATTGTTTTTATAATCTTAAATATTTAATAAAAATTCACAATATCATTCAAAATCATTTTTTTAATCACTAAAAAAAAAAAAATTGTCGAGACCCATTTGTTAAAGAGCATTACTACACAACCTCCACCACACTCCACACTCCATACTTTTTTAAATTTTTTAAATTTTTTTTTGAGTTTATTGTTTTTAAATTGTTTCAAATTTTTTATTCATTATTCATATAATAAATATTTAATAAAAGAAAAAAATAATAAAAATTAAAATAATGTGGAGTGTTAGGAGGTTGTGAAGATTTTTTATTCTAGGAAAAAGCCAACATGTACAAGTATAATTTCTGTTTATTCATAAATTAATTATAATTTAATATTATTAGAATTGTATTAATCAATTCTATATATATTAACTGTGTTATGGCCTATATATAGGAGGCCAAAGGATATTAATCATTTATATATCAGCTATCCTATACAAGTTGGCCTATATATAAAAGGTCAAAGGCTATACATGAAGAGACTTATTCAACCAATGTGGGACTCACATAATACATATACACTAACATATAGAGCAATTTCAATAATCAGGTACATTGATATTCTTGATATAGTAGATGTTATCACACATACAATAATACTTAATTCGATAGAATTGTTTGGCACTACTAGATGCTTTTGATCAATAGAATAGGAAGAGGAGTCACCCAAAAAGAAAGACCACCGTAAGTAATTTTTTAGTTTCAACAGGAGGATTATATAAGAGGAATAGTTGGGTTCTTGACTCTCTGGTTGAACGAGAAGCAAATGGCTTTTGTGTTTGTGGTCTTTAAAAGGCTTACTAACCTTGTGTAAGGCATTCCTTCTTTTTGCACTATTATAGATACGATAGGCCCACAGCTGAAGTCAAAGGTCTTCATAGATGTGCTCGATCCAGAAGCAAAGGGTTGCAACGTCTGACTACGCATATGGAAATCCTACACAGAAAGTCGATGGGAAAGTGGGTATAGCACTAAAGAGCCTAAACTCCCTCGAATGAATGATAGAAGTTCCGTTCAAGCTACTGCAAAAGAATTCGTTGAAATCCCACCTAGGTCTATGAATTTCTCTATCAATTCAATTACCCAATCATTACCCATGAGATTCCAACATTTGATCTTTAATTGACCTAGTAGTTGTTCCCAGGCAACCTAAAAAAAAGGTTATACTGGCAAAATAGAATATCTATATGACAAAATTTTCTTGTTCAAAAGAATATCTCTCTTCTTCTTATTCATTCTCAACAGGAATGTAGTTACACTTACACCGGATGCAAGAACTTATTAGAAATACATTTTTGTACATTTACGTTTATGCCCTTTTACATTTACATTTCGTATTTGGAAGTACATATAAATAGCTCTGTACTTTACTTGAACTATTACACAGAATAATAAAAACATAACAGAAAAGGATTTTATCTTCAAATCCCTAGCTCTCTGTTTCTCGAAGTTCCTCATCTGCATCTGCACTTCCATCTCCATGGCAGAGTTCAACTTTTGTCATGGTATCAGAGCATTATCGCTGCTCTAGAACTTCGTCATGGATACTGGTAACGTTCTTCTTCCTCCTTTATCTAACACTGCACTTGAGAATCCTTCAAGCCCCTATTTCTTACATCATGGTGAAAATCCTGGCATAATGCTTGTTACCGATCGATTAACCGGTGATAATTATCACTCCTAGTCGAGAGCAATGTCCAAAGCCATCAGTGCTAAAAACAAAAGTGGATTCATCAATGGAATCCTCAAGAAGCCGATTATTGAATCTGATCCTCTTTATTTGCCCTGGATTCGATGTAATGATATGGTTGTTTCGTGGATCCTCAATTCAGTTGCGAAGAACATAGGATCAAGTATTCTATACATTGATAATGCTGCAGACATGTGGAAGGACTTGCAAGATCGTTTCTCACAAGGTAATCGTCCACGGATTTTTCAATTGAGAAAAGCAATTAGTTCATTAAAGCAAGATCAAAAATCTGTGAGTGATTATTACACAGACTTGAAGTCCTATTGGGATGAATTGGCAAATTATAGACGTAATTTTTCACAGTGTTCTATAGAAACACTAAAATTTCTGGAAGTAATTCAGCAAGAAGAATATGTAATACAGTTTTTAATGGGGCTGAGTGATTCTTTCAATAGTATACGGAGTCAGATTTTATTACTTGATCCTTTTCCCTCCATAAACAAAGTTATTTCTTTGGTGTTACAAGAAGAGAAACAGAGAGAAGTTATTTTGGATACATCTGTACCTAGCCTTGAATCAATTGCTGCCTTGACAGCAAAGCCTACGAAAACTGGAAATTTTGCTTCAAAGTAAGCTAACTTTCGCAAGGATAAACCTGTGTGTAGTCATTGTGGATACACAGGTCATACTTCTGAAAAATGTTATTGGATTCATGGTTTTCCTCCCGGTTTTAAGTCCAAAAGAGGAAGTACTCATTCAGCCAATCAAACTTCTTCTTCTGTGGGTAAATCAAGTGATGATGCTCCACAGTTTCCTTTGTCTCAAGATCAATACCAGCAGCTACTTGCCATGCTCAAACCACAATCCAGTCCACACTCTGTAAATCAAGTCACTTCTGGTATTCTACCAACTCCACAATTGTCCTCTAGTCATAACTTTGCAGGTAATCTTGTTTCTTGGATTATTGATACTGGAGCTACAGACCATATGGTCAACTCCATTGCTTATTTTTTCTCCATAACTTCTAAAGTTGCTTCTATTGTTAAACTACCAAATGGCCATTCAGTTCCAGTAACACATATTGGTAGTGTTCATGTCCCTCTGCTAGCTAGATCAGGGGATATTGGATCAGTTTTCGAAGCAGTAATACGTACGTGCAATGATATTTGCAGCTGAAAATAGTCTCGCCAGCTAGGTTGACCATACGTACAATTAGATCATATATACATTAATACATCATATATACGTATAATTCTAGCTTTTGGATATATACATTAAAGAGGGGAGGCAAGGAAACATATGGCCAGTTTGTTAGTAGAAAAGGAATAATCTCGACGCGACCTTGCATTAATCTCTAGCTATTACTGTACGTCCCTCGAAAACATATATAGTCAATTGAGAGCACGTACGTACGATCAGAACGTTAAAAACAAAAATTAACAATATATATATATATATATATATATGTATGTATATCATGATCGATCGATCTTAATTATAAGTATTGGCTTAACGATGGATCGATTTTGTACTGTATGCTACAGCTTAATTATACGTACCGTTCATGCATGCAAAGAAAATGCTACATTTACGTATGTAAGCGACTTTTTCCACATGGTCGAATGATCAGAAGATCAAAATTAGGAAAGGATATAGTACTACTACCGCGCGCGCAAGGTCATTATTGGTCTAGGCGCTGACAATTAGTATAGGAAGAGAACAAAAGAGTCAATGATATATCATTGACTTCTTCACAAATACAAAATTAATGTTATATATATATATATATATTAGTATGATGCATGATATTGGGAAATCTGAAATCATGACATGAATTGCATGGCACGAAAGAGCTGCGGCTAGCTTCGTGATTATATAGAAGAGGTGCATTAATGTTTTGTTTGGTTATTATTTTAAGAGATATTGAGAGCTCGGAGGATGAGAGAGAGAGAGAGTTTGGGAAATAAATGCCGTCTAAGAGGGAAAAAGGCTGGCGACAAGCACTGCATGCCTTTGGCAAATCCAAGGCCTAGGCGGCGCCATCGACGCCACATCCGACGACTTTGCCTATGTCTCCTTTTTTGTCCATCTCTCTCTCTCTCTCTCTCTCTCTCTCTCTCATTTAACAATATCATGATGCCCACTACTCGTTAGAAAAATTCCAGAAAGTGTATAATATTATGTATATTAATATATACAACATTCATGAATGTTGCATACATAATATGGAGATGATGCATGTATGGTACTAATTGCTACTTCGATCGATCGTTCATATTCGCTAAATTAGCCTCTGGGTTGAGGCTAATGTCATTTAATTAGATAGTACTATTATTTACAATAATAATGTACTTACAGGAATAGAATGCATGCTGCTAGTAATACGTACGTACGTACGTGTTTGATGATAAATTTAAGCACAATTTCACATATATTAATTACGTACGTAGTAGGTGACCAATGCATATCATGATGTCATGATATGATCAGAAAGAGTACTATAATTAATTTATATGCGTGCTTACTGCAATTAATTAATAGTGCAATGAGTGAGATTAAGTACTTCGATCTGATGATATTATAAATAAGGGCTAATTAATTCATGACCTTTATAATTATTAGCTAGCTAGGCATGTATATTAACCAAACTAGCTAGCTAACTATATCATGTACGTGTAAAAATTAGGAAGGCCGGCTGATTAATGGATGAAAAACACGCGCGCATGCAAGCTGGGATGATTATGATCAGCTGTAATATTGCATAACATTTTAGGTTTGTATATATACGCGAGGCCAGCAAGTGTGTGTGTATATATATATATATATATATATATATATATATATATATATATATAGCAGCATGCATGCATGCATATTGATCAAGACGATCGAGGATATAATATATTGCGCTTTACGGGCATCATATATGTTATTAGAGCCGCCCATGACTGATTTCACTGATCATCTGCAACTCCTTGACATTTTCCCAATTCATTAATGAAGATCGGGTCTGATCGATCGATCTCTGATCTTCTTGTTAATTAATTAATGTATAATTAATAACATTTTGGTTCTGTTTTATTTTGTCCGTATAATATTACGAGGACTGCTACATCTATAAAGAAATTATACAAAAATAATCTCACAAACTGACGTGACTTTATTTGATCCGTTAGATTTACTTTTTCAATAAAAATAATTTTATAATCTGACGAATCACATCAAAACATATCAATTTATGGAATTACTTTTATATAATCTATTTGTAGTTAGAGTATTTCTCTAATATTATATAAATCGTTGAAGTCGTACTCCTTTTTTGCAATTACCAGCTCATTAATAATCTGACGAATCACGTTAAGTCATGTCAATTTATAAAATTACTTTTATATAATTTCTTTGTGACTAGAATATTTTCCTAATATTATATAAATCGTTGAAGTCGTACTCCTTTTTCGCAATTACCAGCTCGTTAATTAGTCCTTTTCAGTTCCTATATTAATTTATAGTTTACATTATAAAGATCTTTTGCCCTCTAGCTATAGCTAGCTAGGTTTTTACCCTTTGACCATGGACGGCAGGCTGGCCTATCCCATGCATATTAATCTGCGTTGTCTTCATAAGAATTAATAGAACATTAATATAATTATTTAGATCTTTTTATGTGCAAACCTAGCTATGATCATCTGCAATATTAATTTCTATAATCCTATTTTGATCATTATGTTTATAATACAAAAAAAAAATGATATAAATTTAAGGACACACATGAATTTTTTATTAAGACGATACTATTTATATATATTCAACATTAACAAGAACAACTGCCTTGTTCTAAAAAAAAAAAAAAAAAAACCTACCTTGTTCTCAGGTGGGGCCGGCGAAGAAATTTATAAGTGGGGCCCAGACAACTAAATTAATGTCTTATGCTTATTGCCAAGTGCAGTTAAAAACCTCTGGTCCTAGATGACAAAATCATCCATCTATTATACAGCTAAACTGATGCAGGAGATCAAATGGAGGTTATCGATCACAAAGCTCCAATCACATGACGATTGGATTTGGGTTTTGTCCCTTTTCCATTCCTTTTCTGAAGCAGTACTACTCTGGACAAAGAGACAAATCCCATGCACCAAATAAGAAGAAGAAAAGGAGTACTGTCTCTGCTCTTTCTCTAGATCTATACCATTCCAACTCTTGGCCGATAATAACTACTATAGCTCGGTTTTGCATAGGAATTAGCAATACTCAAAACATATGTCATCTATCTCGATCCGTTTCAAAGAGCTTTGATCTATTATTGTGAGAGTACTACTTGTTTTGGCTTCTGGTTATTGAGCTAATTTCTTGCTCTCCTAAAGGAGAAAGATGATCAATTCCCTTTGTGGAAGCATGGGTACCCTCAAGAATAAGAACTCATGCACCAAACCCCAACAACCTTCTCCCAGTGATCATCAGTCAGTTTTCGAATATAAGAAAACTACTACTACAGCTCCACCCTCTGATCTGGAACAAAATAGCCTATCCCCACCAAGCCTCAACTTCCCAACCCTCAAATTCCAGTTGGATCATGGAGATGTTGAAATCCAATCACTGGAAAGTTCTCTCTGGGAGTCCTTTTTCGCTGATCAGTTGGATGGCGATTTTATGATTTCGTCACCAGTGAGGAATTTGCCATCACCACAAACTTCGACTTACAATTGCAATTACAACTATGCTCAGGCAATGCAGGGGCAGATCAGTCTCTCAGGGTGCTCTCCTCCTCGATTCTCGTCTCAGATTGGACCATTTAGCAGCACCCAAAAAGGAAAGGGACTTAGCCCACTCCAGAAGGTCTTCAACTCACCAAACAATCAGTATATGAAACCTGAGAGCCTTTCATTGTCAACCATTGAGGCCTTTTTCGACGATTATCAAAGAGATGAATTTGGAGCGTACTCGACGACAAAGATGTCAAGTATTGGAAGTTCATCGGAGTGTTTTGATCATATACCAACCATGGTTCCCGCAGTGGAAGGCATGACAATGTCCAATTCTTCAAGGTTTTGCGGTTCGGTGAGTGAAACACCGACTCCAGGAGGTTCTCAACTGATCCAAGAGAGGGATCTTTATCAAATGAGCTCTATTGCGAGTGCACCATTATCGCAACAGTTGGAACATGAGCGCCAGCTAGAGAAGCAACCACGGCAAAAGCAGCCACAACCACAACCACAACCACAACCACAACACCAGCAGAACTACCATAACAGCTTAATAGTGCCTCTTCCTATTGACACTGAGCAGGTGAATTTATCTCCCTCAAGTGCAGCCAGATTTTTTAAGTGGATTCTGTAGCACGACGACGGACGCGTACGTTGATGTTGACTTTTAACATTTTGAGTTGAAATCAAGAGGAGGAGAGACACCACTTGACCTATAAAAGCAAGTGGTGTTAAAAGTCTTTTCCAGTGCTTGATATAATATTTTAAGTGGATCATTTTCGTTTAATTTGGCTCCATATCATGATGATATTTTAAGGGAATCACTAATCTCCAGTAAAAAAAACAAGGTCCATTCTTTCCCATCTTAAACTCCATGTGTTTTCACAACATGCATGCAGGAACAAGATAGCGGCCTTCGGCTGGTGCACCTTCTACTAGCATGTGCTGAAGCAGTTGCGAAAGAAGACTACATGTTGGCAAGGAGGTACCTCCACCATCTCAATCGGGTTGTCACGCCTCTCGGCGACTCCATGCACCGGGTGGCCTCCTGCTTCACCGAAGCCCTGAGTGCAAGACTAGCTGCCACGCTTACCAGTACGACTAAAACCAGCACGTCCATCCCAAAGCCCTTCTCTCCTTTCCCACCAGACTCGCAAGAAATCCTCAAGATTTACCAAATCGTCTACCAAGCATGCCCTTATATAAAATTTGCTCACTTCACCTCTAATCAAGCCATATTTGAGGCCTTTGAAGCAGAAGAACGTGTACATGTCATAGATTTAGATATTCTTCAAGGCTACCAATGGCCAGCTTTCATGCAAGCCCTAGCAGCACGACCTGGTGGGGCTCCATTTCTCCGGATAACGGGCGTCGGACCCTCCATGGAGTCCGTGAGAGAGACGGGAAGGTGTTTAACCGAGTTAGCTCACTCTCTTCACATCCCTTTCGAATTCCACGCCGTGGGTGAGCAACTAGAAGACCTTAAAGCCCACATGTTTGGCCGACGAGTCGGTGAGGCCCTAGCAGTAAATTCTGTTAATCGGCTCCATCATGTCCCTGGTAATTGTCTCGGGAACTTACTGGCAATAATAAGAGACCAAGCTCCGAACATTGTAACCCTAGTGGAACAAGAAGCAAGCCATAATGGCCCGTACTTTTTGGGTAGGTTTCTCGAGGCACTGCATTATTACTCGGCTATTTTTGACTCGTTGGATGCAACGTTCCCACCGGACTCTGCACAGAGAGCGAAGGTGGAGCAGTACATATTCGCGCCGGAGATACGAAACATAGTGGCGTATGAAGGGTCAGAGAGGATAGAGAGGCATGAGAGGCTGGAGAAGTGGAGGAAGCTAATGGAAGGGAAGGGATTCAGGGGGGTGCCACTAAGTGCAAACGCGGTGACACAGTCGAGGATATTGCTGGGTTTGTATTCGTGTGATGGATATAGGTTGACAGAGGACATGGGTTGCTTGCTCTTGGGATGGCAAGATAGGGCCCTTATTGCAGCTTCTGCGTGGAGATGCTGATCAATCATGTATATCATCTTTTGCGTCTACGACGTGCATGCATGTCATGTTTTAGGGCTTTTGTTAATTAATTAGATGTTAAATAGTTCACTTTTCTTTTCCAATATTATGTATATATATCGAATATGTAAGAGTACTACCATGCCAAAAGGAAAGAAAATTAACAACAAATTAGAAGAAATAGGCCGAAGATCAGAGGGAGGGCCGGAGGGGTTACTGGTCGACGAAGGATATGCAGGAAATGACCAGCTTAGGGATTAGGTCAGTATTAACTAATTTATAACTCAGATCGTAATTCTGTTAAACAATGGAGCTAGTTTTTTGTTTTTGTTTTTGCATGGTAATGAAATTGCAAGCTGGAGGGAGCTCGAGGCTGACCTCCATCAACTTGATTGATCCCGTCCTAGCTAGAAGATGTCGTTAGCGTTGGACTGATGTGAGCGTACGTGTTGGTGCATGGCAGTAAATACCAATTAAGGGAATTTCCACTTTCAGTTTCAAATATCTCTTAGATTAATTCTTAACTTCCGTCCATGCAAGTGATTGCTGCTGATCTTCTTCTTCTTTTTACCTCTCTCTTTATAATCCGCTGAACTTGATAGCTAGCGAAGCTTTCCCCCAGCCTCGGCCTTAGTTTGAAGAATATATCTTCAGAGCTAGCTGTGGAAAATTGACTCTCTTATTTTTTGCCGATGCTAAAATCATCCATGGAATTAATGGACCGTCTTGGATATATGACGATCAGGAGGAGAAAGTGAAACATCTGCGCTATGGGCCAAGATTACAGAGTTTGAGCCCTAAACCAGCTTAGTCATGATCGAATGAATGCGGGTACGTACTACTAATTCAGGAATCAGGGCTAGCCCATGTACGTGGCCCATTTGATTGTAAAAACACAAGCTCTCCCTAAAAAGTTAAAACAACTACTTCTCTTCTCTCAACCTTTTTTTATTAATTAATTAATTATATGGTCAATGGATATATCATTTATCCAATATTATTACGAATCCGATTACTCTTTTTTATTTTTAACCTTACTTCAGCGCTAAAGACGTTCTATCTTTGAGCTTAAGGTCGAGTTTTCGACTTTATTTGGGCATGGGCTGTGATGGACGACTATTTTGGTTCAGTGATAGGCTTACTGTTTTTTACTAATTTTTTTTATTCTATAGTTGAGTAGTAAGTGATTATTAGTAAAATTATATATTTTTTTAATAATTAAGGATGTTAAAAAATTACTTAAAAAATAATAATAATAAAATAAAAAATTTAAATATATTATAAAATAATATAAAAGTGGTAGGAATACAGTAAGCCTCTCATTATAATTATCCTTTGGTAATATGACTTTAAGTTCAACGACTATAAAACCTCTCATTATCTCAAAGTTGCAAGTAAAAGATTGAAAATTAACGATAGATTAGAGAAGAAAGAAGTCAGAGTTAACCATTTTTTTTTTTTTTTTGTCCTTTTCTTCATGTATACAGAGGAGGGAGCACTTACAGTTCTCTCTGCGACACGGTTTAGTGAGAGAACAAAGCAAACCAACAAAGATGAACAAGGTGTAGGAACTAACACATTAGTTGGTCAATAGCGTACTGTCCAAAAACACAAGAGCTAGCTAGAGACTCACAAACACTACTAGTCGTACTCCTCTTCCTCTGCATGCCTTCCTATCTCTGTGTTTATGTAAATCAAAGCCATTTAATAAATTTCAAAGGAAGAGAGAACATAATCAGAGCCAGAGAGCCCCAGCCTCCTTCAGAAGAGGGACCAGAGTGCCATTGATATGGGAGGCCATGACTCTGTCCATTGCTCCAACAAGTTTGCCACCGATGAACACCACGGGGACGGCGGAGGAGCTTCCCAAGAGTCTCATTAGAGCGGTCTCCATGTCTTTGCCGCCTCTTGGGTCCTGGTCCAGCTCATGCACAGTTGGGTTCACCCCCATTCCACAGAAGAGGCGCTTTATGGCATGGCACATGCAACAGGTGCTGATGCTGAAGATGACCACAGCGTTCTCTGAGGCCAGCCTCTCTATGCGCTCTAGTGGATCCCCCACGCTGGCAGTATTACTCCTTGTTGGCATATAGGAACCCCAACTAGACTCGGTCTGGTAATGCATATATTCTGTACTGATAAGATTAGAATAAGAGGAAAATAAAGTAGTAGCTGAGGAACGAAGAATTTATAAGGTACGTAGGCTAGTCGAAGCAATTAATATTGCAGAGAATGTGATGATAAAGACATGAGCAAATGACTGATCAGTGAGCTCGATGATCTGATGATGAGGTAGGGATGATATTGTTGGAAGCTAGCTAGCTAGGAAGGCTCGGTATTTATAGACGTGAGTTTGGGGAAGTTTAATTTATAAATAATCTGTAATTTATATTTGAAGGTTAGCTAGCTCTGTAAAGGGGAAATAAATAAATAAAGTTGGTCTGTCGACTGTTCGTAGGCGTCACCCCCGTGCAGGCAAAGAGAGGGAAAGGGCTAGAGATCTAGCTTGAGTCTTAAGTTCACAATCTGATCCTAAGAAATTAAGGAATTAGAAAGAGCAAGGGGCCGGGGTTTGATGTAAATACTGCAAGAATATCGCATGGTGGTAGTATATATTTTTTAATGCAATTGGGAAAGTTAATTAATTTAAGGAGAGAGTCGACAGGAATCATGCACAGGCCAGCCTTTTCAGAAGTGGTTGCTGCTAGTTAGACGGCTGCTCCGTCCTTGTTGTCGGCCCTACCTTGATCAAAAGGATTGAACATGGCCACCACGAACTTTTTTTTTTTTTGGCGTGGCCTTCACGCCCATTTTCAGCCCCATCCTCTTCGATTGGACCCATTAGCCTGACCTGAATTTAAATTAAACCCCATTAAACCATTAAACGGGGAAAAAAATATGTATTTAACATGAAAAGTCTCTTCAATTTTGCCTTATATATTTTGAAATTAAAAAAAAAAAAAAAAGGGCGATCTCTTGCGCGCTTGTAATTTTGTGTTTGGCAAGTGATTCTTTATTTTATTATTACTTTTTACTTACTTTTTTACTATTTATTACTTTTTATTTATTTTTTACTACTATTTAAATATTTTATTATTACTTTTTTATTACTATTCACAAACATTCTCAACACTTCTCAACACTTCTCACTACCCAAACGTTTGTATGATCAGGTGGCAAAGATAAAGTGGAATATGAAAGTGATTCCATGCCTTACACATAGGCGTTTGAGATTGATGAATATTCTCAAAGTTATACAGATAATGTATATATACACAAAGTTTTCTCTTATATATATATTTTGGATCGGGACGGTTTCTTTGCTACAGGAAACAAATCTCTCATATATTGTAGCGTAGAAGGAATATTTCATAGAGGGGTTGAGGGTTTAAATTCATACTGGTCTGGAGAGTTGCTTAGTCGCCTCAGAGGTTTTCTCTGTATGGATCGAATTGGCTTACCTTATTTGCGGACCTCATAATGGTTCCCTTGATAAGTTACTTATGGTTTAATTGCCTTATTTATTCTCGATCATTTGCATGTGTTTTTTTTTTTTCTTTCTTGCATGTTTTTTTTTCTTGTCTAGGGTTGTTTATTTTGTTTTGACCTATACTATTTTGTTTTTTTTTTGTTTTTGGATGGTTTAGTTTACGATGCTTGGGTTTTGGTTTCTTGACTACTTGTATCTCTTAGGTGTCTACTTGTAACCATGGTTTTCCACCATCACAAATGAGGGCAATCAAAAATTAGGATATCGTCCTTTTCTTAAAATAAAAAGAGATAGCTACTAATGCATAAGTGTAATTGACGTGGTAGTACTCATAAATCATAATATTATCTATTAATTATGAGTGTTGTGGACTTCCATCCATATGCATGACTCATGATCATCAATATCACTTTTGTGATTTGAGTCCATCACTTAAGAGATGCCCCATTTATTATTTTCATGGTCAGTACTAGATCATATTCTCTGATCTTTTAGTCATAAGGATTTTATGTATATATATAAATGTTGCGAAGAGGATTAAATATTCGATCGGATTGGTGGTGCATGGGAGGGGGTTGATCATGATCAAAAGGGAGATCAGAGGGGGATAAAGAATATAATAAATAGGAATCTAGCTATAAGCTTATAATTGGTAGGTAAAAAAAATGCTGACAGCTTGGGTCGTGTATGATCAAGCAAACCGCGTACTGCATGTTTGATCAAATTAATTTGAATATCCGACGTCCCTAGCTTGCTAAGCTAGCTAGCTAATATAAGATTATTAAATTATAATAGGTGATATCATGTTTGGTGGTCATGAGATGAAGCTAATAAAACGTTGCGGAATTTCCTCGTTAATAATTAATTAAACACTATTAAAGAGATTATATTGTTTTTTCCTTAGTATAACTCTTTAGATAAAATTTCCTTAATACCATAAAATACATTAATTATACTCATGTTTTTCAAGTACCATTATGGCCGATGTTGAACGTAACGATCGAAGCGCCATGCATGTAAGCATGCTAGCTTTGGGTCGACTGATCGATCGATTTAAGTTATATGGATTGTCCATCGAATTCTATATATATATATACACACACACACGACTCTTCTTTGTGATGAAAATGCATATATATATATATATATATATATATATAGGCTACAAGTGCATATGGCTCACAGCAGGCACGCATCCCTCTTAATTGTATGCTGCTACACCCCCAATGTAGTTATCATGTATATATAGCAGAAGTACATACAGTTCTCTCTCTCTTTATAATAACATAAAACTCTAGCTACAACTCATGTACGTACGTAGTCAGATTAATTTGTAACTTTAACCTTAATATAATATAGATCACCTATATATTTATATATATATATATATATAGGAAAGATATATATTTCGTTTATAATATTATTTGGAAGTTTTCCCAGAGACCGCGGATACGTGTTGCTAAAGATCATCAGAGAGAGAGAGAGAGAGAGAGAGAGAGAGATTTCATTCAATTTTAAAAAACTTTTGCACTAGAAAATGAGTTATAAGCATGCAGCAAGCACGTGATGAGGTATTAATTAAGTAGAGAGGCCAGGTTAAAGGTTAAAAGTTAACAGATTGGGTCGGCCGGGGTATATTTAGGATGTATATATGATATTATATATATATTGGTCTAGGTAAAGGCACATATATAGGAACATGTCGCCGCGAAAAGCCGGTGACACTACTGTACGTAGTGGTGTGCTCAGTACTACGACAGCCTTTAAAATCATATTCCCATGCATGCATGTCGGCAATTTGTTTACTAACTTCAATTCTTTTTTGCTAATCGAACTTGTTTTTTTTTTCAATTAATAATTTGAATATTAACTCATGAGGGTTATACGTACGTACAACATATAGCAATCTGTTATTGATCTACTCTATAATGGCATTCCAATATATATATATATATATATATAGTTAATGCGAATTAAACATATATACCTCCATATATAACTTAATAGCTAGCCTGCATGCCTCCTCAAAATTAAGAATTATACAGCCGTACGTACTCCGGTCTCGATCGGCCTCCTACGTACAAGGTTATTTGCGTTAGGGCTGACGTATACATATGAGCCAAGCTGTCACTATGTACATGATCATGGTTTATCCGTTAATTAAAGAGCTGGCCCTCCATATATATATATATATATATATATATATATATATATCAAGATCAGGCCGAGGAAGAAAGAAACGACTTTCGGATAATTTAGGCATGCAGGCAGCAACTGTATGTTTGGTGGGGAAATGTGAGGTTGTCTATTGGTCTCCCACTTGCAACACCCCCTAGCTAGCTTGGTTGAGCATGCTGTAGTACTGATCTCATGGAATTGGTGATCATGATTTTTCTTAGCAAAGTCTGACGCAACACACCTTTTGAAAATGCGACCAACCATATATACCTTTATCTATCTATCCATCTATCAATACTGCACCCATCCTTTGTTGTTGGGCCGTTAAAGCAAATGACAAGACGGCTTTTCTCAGCCTTTGCTCCTCACATCTATTTGCAAACCAGCTGACGTTTTTCCAACGTTGACTGCTTTTGCTTTTCTCTCTGTTTTTAACCTTTTGATCTTGTCCTAACCCTCCTGTTTGTCCCTTTCACTTTCAACAGTAACGTTATAAGAGTGGTGACTGGCGAGTACTTCTGTGTTTGGATTATAGCCTTGAAGGAGGGCTTCCATATTTTGAATTTTCAGTTGGAAACGTATCGATATTGGGATCTGCCGGTGTTTTTGTCTCGCATTCATGTGTTCCAGCACTGTAGTATAGGGAATGTCTTGTCTTTCTATTACTTTTTTGCTTTCTGCTCGAGTGCCTCATCAATTATCTATTCCTCATATTCAGAAGGATATTGACCCAGAAAAAAACGTTTTTTTTTTTTACGTAAATTAATCTCCAAAGTACGTAGCACTACTATATATATGTATAAGGCCAGCTTGATCTCAAGTGACTCCCAATTTTAAAGTCTCAATCCCAAAACCATGGGAACCGACTCTAGAGCCTTACAATTTTTTGACTGTAAAGAGAGGCCTCGATCGATCGGTGGTCAAACTTCTAAGAGTACTCATGGTATTTGTGCTGGCCGTGCTGAGAATAATCAAAGTACTGGACAAAGTTCTGCACTCATTTCCACCGAACCCTTCTCTCTCTCTCTCTCTCTCCAACTGATGAACCAACCTACATCCTATTGTTAATTATTAAAGGGGAAAAAACACAACCTTTTTTTTTTTTTTTTAAAGAACTTCATTCAACCATTCACAGTCTTACAAACAAAAGTGCATGAACTGTTTAATAATTATAGACAACAGGGTGGATCTTTACCATTATGAAAATTTAACAGCCATGAAGGAATTGAGCTAAGGGGTATACTTCCATAGAAACTATTGTATAGAAGCTGCCCATTGCACAAACGATTGAAATCTCGATGTATTTTTCTGGTTTCCCAACTTTGGTAGGACTGCAATGAGTTCCTGATATCTTGAATTATCGGTTGTATGGTCCAATCTGAAGTAGTTTCTGGTTCATTCATGGCTTGTAATGTCACCAATGAATCTCTAGCAATTAAGAGCTTTTTGATTTATCGTTCTGTTGCTTCCTTTACTCCAATGTACATTGCCATAGCTTTTCCCTGATTTGGATTTAAACTTTGAATGTGTCTGGTCTCGACAAATATTGGTGAGCCCTCCTCTGATTTGCATATGGCTACTGTTGTGTTGCATGTGCTTCTTATCGCCACATCAAATGTTAAAGTGTAGTGGTCTCGGGGTGTGGCTCCCCAATTGTGACATTCATTGACTTGTTTATTGCCCCATGCATCACAGTATTCTTTATAAATCTTTAAAGTGCCAGAGACGAAGTCCTCAATGTTGGGAGTAAAAGCCTCATGAATTATCTTATTTCTAAGAAATCAAATACTGTCCATAGCTATAATGGAAAATATTTGAAAGTGGTACTCATTACTGCTTTGGACGTTGAGGTTCCTAGAAGGGCTAAAAATGCAATCCATCCAATGGTTGATGTCATGATTGGCAAAGCAGGAGATATTTAGTGGCCAAGGGGAGAGTCTCCAAAGGATTCTAGTGAAAGTATATTTTAAAAAGAGATGGTTCAGAGTTTCTTCCTTATTGTTACAAATATGACACTTTATTTTCTCATCACTTATAGGAAGGAATTGTTTAAAAGAGTTTTTGTTGGAATGATGTTGTTAAGGATTTTCCAATAGCGAAATTTCAATATATCCTGGATCTTGAGCTTCCAAAGTTTTTTCCATTTGTTAGACTGATCAAGAGGCATATTGTGATTTTGATTCATTGTAATGGTAGCATAAGCAGACTTGACTGTGAATTTTCTAGATTTGTGATGGACCCATATGAGCTTATCATTCAAATTGTGGAAGTTAGTCTGAGTAAGGGGAATTTTCATTATCTCATTCACAAAATCCTAGTGGAAGAGGGCTTGTAAAAGAATTATATTCCATCTTCTGGATTATTCCATGGTTAACTCAAAAACTATTAAAGAGAGATATTTCTATGTAGAATTAGATTTTGGGATGGGCTGGAATGATGGGAGGGTATGTATCCAAGGGTCCTACCATACCCTTGCCCCTAAACCATCATTATTCTGGTAGATACATTGTGTTTGAAAAATCCAATTGCTTTACAATGCCTTCCCATATCCAAGAGTCAGTGGGTTTAGAATGTGTAGCAAAGAGGGAATTATTTCTCAAGTATTTTCCAGTGAGCACTTTTTGCCAGGTAGCTGTGCTTCCTTTAATTAACTGTCAACATATCTTTGAAATGAGAGCTTTATTGACGTCAGAGGTCAGTCTAAGGCCAAGACCCCTGACAGATTTAGGCTTGCATATGAAAATCCACGACTTTGGAGTATAATTATGGGATTTTTCAGGAGGGAGCCCCAAACCAAAATTTCATAAAAGCTCTATCCATGTTATTGGTAACAACTTTAGGAACAGAGATGGTAGACATTAAATAAGATGGTATGGAGCTAGCTACTGATCTAATTAAAGTGGTTCTTCTAGCCTGAGATAGTAACTTCGCTTTCCATCCTGCAAGTTTTTGAACAATTTTTTCTTGGACTTCTTCAAAATAAACTTTTTTTTGAGGCCTTGAAAGAGAGATGAAGTCCAAGATATTTGATTTTTTTTTTTTTTTGAAATAAAAAATTTCTTTCACATCTCTTTTGGCCCTAGCCAGAGTATTACCACTAAATTATTGGATAGAGGATTTACCCGCATGTATTTTTTGTCCAGACTAGTGAGAGTATTTTCCAAGCAATTCATGAAACTTTGAGCATTTTGTCTTGATGTTTTACTAAAGAGGATGAGATCATCAGCAAACAGGAGATGAGAGATTGAAGGGCCATTTTTGCTGATAGTGATACCCTTGAGATGACCAAGATTTTCTTCTTTTGTGATGAGTCTTATGAGAACTTCTATTCCAAGGATGAAGAGGAAAGGGGAGAGTGGATCTCCTTGTCGAAGATGTCTAGATGGATGGAGGAGTCCACATGGGTTTCCATTGATAATCACATAGTAAGAGACTACTGTGATACATTCTTTTATCCAGTTGATCCAATTGTTATGGAAACCTAGACTTGACATTATCTTCATGATAAAGTCTCATTCCATGAAATCAAAAGCTTTCTCCATGTCGATTTTTAGAGCCATAAAACCCTTTTTTCCTCTTTTCCTTTTGAGATGGTGAAACACCTATTGGGCAAGAATTGTATTTTCCCAGATTACTATGCCTGAGACAAATGTTGTTTGATAGGGAGAAATAATCTTAGGAATGATTTTCTTTAGTTGGTTTGCAAGTATCTTAGCAATAACTTTGTAACAGACATTGGAAAGACTAATAGGCCTGAATTGGTGAACTGTGCTTGGGTTAATTTATTAGTCTTTGGGATTAGAGCAATGTGAGTATGATTCATTTCTTTAAGATTTTTTCCAGTCTGGAAAAACTTTTTTATGGCAGCATTGAAATTCATTTTGATGATCTCCCAATAGTACTTGTAGAAGAGGCCTGTGAAGTCATCAGGGCCAGGGCCTTTTGTCGAGGAGGTTTGTTTTAGAGTAGATAAGATTTTCTCCTCAATGGGAGTCTCACAAAGAAATTGATTATCAAAATCTGAAATTTTTTTTGGGAAAAAGGTCATCAAGATCAAATTGTATCACTGGATTGAAGGTTTGGAATATTTCTCTGAAGTGATTGAAAAACTTGTTTTGGATCACAGTTTGATCCTCAGTACAGTGATTAGAATTGATCTTTAAACTCTCAATGGAGTTGATGCGCCTTTTCATTGTGGTTGACATATGAAAGAATTTAGTGTTGAGGTCAGTGATAGTCAACCATTGCAATCTTGATTTTTGTCTCTATAAACTTTATTCTCTTTTGAGTTGTTCATTCAGATTTTCTTTTAGTTCAGCTTCCTTTATTATGGAATCAGTGGTTGGGTCATCAGTCTGGATTTGGGACAAAATTGTTGTCAGATTTTTTATTTTCGTTTAAATGTGACCAAAGTGATTCATGTTCCAAGATTTTAGTGTCTTTTTCACCTCTTTTAATTTTTTTGAAAAAGTGGAAATGGGTTCTCCCACAAAGAGGGTGTTCTAAGCTTTTTGAATTATCATCTGACTAGTATGGTCCCTAATCTAAAACTCTTCAAATTTAAAAGAGTGATTGTGGTATCTACTTCCTGAAGTGTTCAGAACTATAGGGGAATGATTTGAAGAGCCAATGGGAAGGTGATGAAGAGTGACATTGAGAAAGAGTGACATCCATAAGTGGTTTGCAATACCTCTATCAAGTCTTTCTCTAATATTTCCTAGACCTTGTCTATTGTTAGGCCAAGTGTACTTTGGACCATGAAAGCCTAAGTCTGTCATTCCATACCTATCCATGTAGGTTCTAAGACCATTTGTCTGGGAAGAACAAGAATAGGGCCTTTCTCCAATTTTTTTTGCTTGGCTCAAAACAGAATTAAAATCACCAATGTTTAACATAGGACCATTGTAGTTGTTTGCAAGATTATTCATTGTGTCCCAGAATTGTCATTTTTTACTGTGTTGTGCAGGGCAATAAACAAAGTTTAAAAGCCAGGGTTATGAGATGGATCCAAATACTCAAACAGAGATATTACATTACTATTCATAATCACAGGTTCTACGTCTAGTCCATTTTTTCACAAAAACAGAAGGCCACGCCATTTACCAGAAGAGGGGGCATTTATATATAGAGGAAGACTGCATCAGGTTTAAATTTCCTGATATTAGCCCTCAAGCTTCTGATTGCACGGGGTCAGGCAAGACCCTTACAATTTCATGATAGTATTATCATTTTTAATTTGGTGGAAGTTTTGGCCCTGCCACTTCAGCCTCATCATCAACAGAGAAAATTTTTAGAGAGTGGGTTTGAGTTAGATTACCCAAATGCTAGTCAACTTTTTTGGTATGGAGAGAACCTTGGTTTCTTGGCTTTCCTACTGATTGCATCACTCCTTTTGTTCTTTGTCTCCAGGATGTATTTTGCAATCGACACTTCATTGTCTTCTGTTTGCTGTTTGATTTCTTCATTCTTTGTTTTCTAGTTCTCGAGTAGCTCCTCTCTAGGGATGGTTGATTCTCCTTGCCTCTCTTGAGTAAACAAATTTTCTATTAATTTTCTGAGAGAGTTTCCGTGATTGAAATGAAAATGACTGATTTGGGTTTCATTGGGCTTATAACGCAGGAGGAAGAAAATTTAAAATTTGGGTTGTTGTTTCCATGATTGGTGGCTTCATGTGGATTGGACCTTATGGCAATGCATGACTTTCCTGATGGGCTTACTAAAAGTGAAATGGAATGATTTTGAGGTATAAAGTCTACTGGGCTTTGAAGTTGTTCAAATTGGGCTATGATTTGTTTGAAGAGATTTGATTTGGCTGTGTTGGTGTGGTCCAATGGGGTCTCACTGTTTGTTGAGCTGATGGGTAATAAAGATTGTAGGCTATGATTTATTGAAGGTGGCTTGTTGCTGATCGTGGGATCTCTAGTATGACATTGGATGGGTGAGATTGTCTTGGCTAATGTGAGAGGGTGATCAGATTGTGTGTGCTGGACCTGCAGTGGAATCTTCCAACTTGTATGAGGGGGCTGACTATCTCTTCTTTCTTTAACTGGTTCTCTCTCCATTTTCGGTTGTGCTACGGTTCTGCCACGTGTTTCTCAAAGCAACTCAGCAAATCCCATGCTCATGCAGATTCGGTACGCATGAGGAACTTGCACCTTTGGGTTAATCTGGTGGCAATTTTTTGCCTTTGTTGTTATGATGTGCTGTTGGGACTTGACTCTGCCAGTAGTTGAGTGTAGTTGTGGAGATTTCATTTGCTTGGTTGATTTTTTATTTCCCTTTGCTGGAAGCCGTTGGGAAGAATTGTCGTGTTTCAGGTGCCACTTGAAAAGTTGATGCTTGAACTGCTATACTATTTTGAAAAGCTACCATTTTAGACAGTTGGTTTTCGAGTGGGACTTGTTGATCAACTTGGTTTTTGGCTTGAGCCATTCTCCTGATTACTGGATTATCCGCTCGCATTCATGGGCCAAAATTTGTAACTTCAGTCTACATTTGTAGGAGCGGACTTATTTGTTGTATATGGCCTAGACATCTACAGCAATAGCAAAAATCTGATAACCTTTCATATTTAAAACTTATCCATGTGGCTGGCTTTCTTGGACATGTGAGTGGGAAGCCGTCTGGTAATGGATGTTCTACATTGATCTCCACTTGGATTCTCATGTATCTCCTAAAGACTATCCCAGGACTAGTGACTTTTTCAACCTGAATAAAATTTCCCATTTTTCTAGCTATTTTTTCCGCATTTTGATTTGTCATGAATTCTAAAGGAACCCATGGATTTGTACCCAGAAAACAGACATCTTCAAATTAATTTCTTTTAAGCTCAAACCTGGAGGCCAGTCACATACCAGCATGTGAAAACCTTTTATGTTCCATGGTCGTTGCTTCATCACTCTATTTTTCTCATGCTGCGTTGGAAAAGTGAAGAGGAATGCATTCACATTCAGATCTTCGATGGTGAGTCCTATAACAAAGCTCCACACGGCTTTAATGGCTGCATGCAGAGCATGTTTGTTGAGAGGCTTTGATGAGATGAATCTGCCTATGAGTGCATGTTCAGAGAGGTGTGCTGCAAATTCTACTTTTGGTAATAGGATCAGATCATTCCAGTTTGGGGTTTTCTGTTTTGCTACGTGGTTTTCAGCTTCTGTGAGAGGATTCATGGCTTTGGGTGTTGGATTAGGAAATTGTGTTAGGAACGTACGTTTTGGTGGTGGAATGTTGAAGAAGAAGCTGCGATTAGGTTTGCTTGGTGCACTGGAGTTAATGGTAGTTGGAGTGTTTATTGATGAGGGGTTGACGTTTCTAGTTTGATTGCTGAGTAGGCTTGAATTTAATGCAACTGAAGGGTATGTTATAAGTTTCTGGTTTGGTTATGGGAGGAGAATCTTCGAGGGAGTTCCTTTAGGAAGGGTTTGACTCATTAGGGAGAGGGGGAACTCATCTTGGAGAGAGAGCTGGAGGATGGTAAGTACATTCAGTACTGACTATCGAGTAAAAAAAAACAAAACCTATTATGTCTCTTAAAATGTCATACGGTGGTGGTGATTGATTGATCACCACCACTAACCTCTGTCTACATAACATAACATGCTTGTACGTCCTATATTATTAATTGTGTACACCTGACAGTCCTCTAGCTGTATGCTCGTACTGATTAAACAAAAGAGGTGCACTTCGGTTGTTAATGGTTGATAACGTATTGTGAGAACTAAGTAAACATGGGTCCAAAATCATTTGGCAATCAGATTCGATTAATCCATGCAATGTGATACTGAAAGTGCATCCCCGGGGTTAAAAACCTGCATAAACTCAACTGTTGGAGAGATTAATTATTGTTTAATTAGACCCACGTAGTGCACTAGTTATGAGGAAAGAAGTCATGTTAGGCTAATTTCCATGTCCAGAAGAAGTAGAAAAATGCTAATAATACATAGCGTTTTTATTTTATTATATCCCGTAAATGGGTGGAGGGGAAGAACCAGAGAAAAGGAAATGATACGACCAGTACATCTAGTACTAGGGTCATGCCTACTGGATTAGATTCAGTAATGGCAGCCTCGATCTACAACATCTAACAGCTTAGACTTTCCTAATTCGATGGTAAAATCAATGTTCTCAACCAGCATGCAAGTAATATCCCTAGTCAATAAAATTAAATTCCTCTTTCCCCCAATACAGTAATACAGTGGAACTGTTTTAATTACCTCCATAAATTTATGAATTGAAAATATATCTAGGTTACAAGCATTCACTATGTGCAAATCTAATTAGTTGTATGAATCAATATCTCATAAACATGAATTTAGGGGCAGGCAGACGATGAAGCTTCATTAAATTTTGTAATAGCTATGGTCAACATCAAAACGACCTCCATTCCGCTCAGCTAGCATTGGAACCCAAAATTCTATTGTCGAGAAATTGGAGCCATTGGCATGGACGATGCTTGGTTGTAGATATTACCCTCAGAACCCTGAAAACCCTGGTAAGAATTTGTAGGAGGTGTTGTAAAGGGGGGAATTCCATTCACCGGAGCCCCGGTTGTCAAATAACTAGGCATTGCAGGCAGCTGTTGTTGGGCCATCCCATAGCTGTATGGTAGACTGGTTACTGATCCAGCAGTTTGCATGTACTGGGTTAGTGAATATTGTGGCATAGGTGGTAGTGGTGGCAATGGAGGAGGAGACGATGAGGGAGGAGGCGGTGGCTCATTTGGAGTAAACTGTTGGCTGGTGGTAGAGACACTGTGTAGTATAGATTCTGGATGAGGGTAAGGAGGAACTGGTTTTTGTTGAAGATTCTGAGGTATGTAAGAGGATTGGTCATTTTCGAGCTTATGCCTTTTTTCATGAGGGTAAGCACTAGGGGATTCTTTCACTGGATTTCCTACGACTCCCTCTGATGCAAGGGAGGATAGGACATAAGAGAGCATCTGGGCCGAGGATGTTGATGCGGTTAGCTTTGCTGCCACTGCAGCAGCAGCAGACTTGCGTGGGTCATCCTCAACCTGGCCAGATTTTTCAGGAAAGGAAACCTGCCGTGTGTACATTACTGGAGCAGATTGTTCCCTATCTCCTGGTACAAAGCTGTGAGGTGCCATGGATGTTTGAGATTCCCTCGGGCTTGGCTCAGCTGGTGACCGACCTTTGTTTCTATCTAGTAACTGTTGGCAGATATTACCTGCCTGTTCTGATTGGGAATGTGCAGCCTGGAAAACAGCACATAGTGAAAGGAAGACATGCAAACAGTTAGAATGCTTACACACCATATTCCAAGAAAATTAGAAAGAAATCAAGTTAAAGGATCTCTTGCATTTTTTGTGCAAATTTTCTTCAATCCACAGAGGAAAACCAAGACAAAGTTAAACATTGTACCCCAAACTACACCTGTTTTGTAATTTGGACATTGGATCATAACAAATTGCAATGTGTACCTAACGTTAATATTTTACCAGAAATATAACAAACTGCCATGTGTACCTAACGTTAATATTTGACCATTGTGCCATGTGGTCTATTTCAATCTATCTTTACACGCTGCAACTTCTTGTAATTTGAAGTACATGCTGCATAAAAAGTGATAAGAGGGTGCATAAATATGATTTTCCCAACAACCAACACGTATGACATAATTACAGGAGGTCAGATAACATGACTTTCACATCTAACTAGCCATAAAATCTTCCACCAGCTTTTTTTTTATAAGTGAACTGTTTCTGGATTGAAATAAACTAATCCAAACCAAAAAGCTACAGCCTGTATCAACAAATATACAAATTTATTGGTTCCAAACTTCCAATACATAAAAGTTCAGAAATCAAATTTTATCAATGAATGCACAAATAAAGGGAGAAATATTGGAAGTTGTACTTAAGATTTTTGACATTCCATATGTTTTGTCTGTTAAAAAGAGAAATAAAAAAATCAAGAAAGTTAACTAATACTCCCACCCGAGTAGGGTTTATACAAGCGACAAACCTGAAGTTGGTTACGGTCTCGATCCAGCTTAAATTCCTGACAACAAAACCATTTCAGCTTTAGGTTTGACTAATCTCATTATCTCCTGCAAAATAGTAGATAGCTATGCAGAAGTCTGGCCAACCAACCTGCTCCTGGAGAGCCTCTCTTAAATGAGAGACAAGACTTGCTCTGGATGATTCAACTGCCGTTAGTTGTTCAATACAGTCCCTCAGTATAGCATGCTGCCCTCTCAGCTCCTCCACAAATGCAGATCCATGGAATTGCCCTATTATACCAAACATTTCAGAGAAAATAAAAGATCCAAAGTGTAGCGAACAACAAAAGTCCCAACGACAGCGATCATGTAAGACCAATAAGATACTGCAGCCAGAACAGCAGCTAACAAAAGTGCCATAACTGACTTTTTTACTCATTCTGATCCAGATTTAACCTTGTGTCTCAATTTGAAAATCCAGGCAATTTTTATATTATTAAGTTATTGAAGTTCAATAATTTCTATGGAAACGCTTGAAGGAAACGCTCCCAGGAGGGTTTTGAGGAGACCTCCCACCACCGCCATGGACAAGGCCAACGGGCTCCGGTGACAGCCCTCCCTTTGGCGACCGGGACTCTCTCAGGAAACCTTCTTTTGGTTTCGTTGGCTTGGATCTGGTACCTTCCTTACATTGGGACCCCTGCCATCGCCACAAACGAACGACGGGCTCCAGCGAATCCTCTGAGGCCACTCCGGCGTCAGTCCTCCCTCCGGTGACTGGGATTTTCTCAAGAAACCTTCTTTTGGTTTCGTCGGCACAAATCTGGTATCTTCCTTACATTGGGACCCTTGCCACTGCCAAAGACAAGACCAACGAGCTCAAGCAATTCCTCTGAGGACACTCAGGCGACTGTCCTCCCTCCGGCAACAGGGATTTTCTTAGGAAACCTTTATTTTGGTTTGTCGGCGCAGATCTGGTGTAAGCTTCAAAAACAGCAGCTCTGCAATTTATTCCCGTATAATGACGTGAGACAACGGGAGATGATCCGAGGAGATGATCTTGTGATTTGGGTTCAAAGGATGACGACGCGAGACGCAGAATCGTCTCAGATGGAAGGTGAAAGGTGGTTGAAGGTGGAATAAAAAACTTTCGTTTTTACAAAAGAGGGAGGAAATAGCTTTCGCATCTCTAAACGTACAAAAATGATGGCTAAGTTCATGTATCTATGTGGGTCGTTAGCTTCATGGGTTGATGAGGGCATAAAGGATTGCTTAGAACTCCTCTATCATGATGGATTCTTCAGGGAGCTAAGGATGGGCAATGGAGTTCTCATCATTCAACACCATATTAATGTAAGGGGTAGGTTTATGCAACTCTCAGAATTTCGGAATGGGAGGAAAGGTTTGTTGGTGATCCCTGAAGACACAAATGGCATTGGATGGAAAGGTTTTGCGCATTCCATTCGAAGTGTCACTAGGTCCAAATCCCCTGATGCAAATAAAGGGGTGTTCGTTGATGGAAAGACAATGGGAAGGCCTTTCTTGGTCATAGGTGTCTTGTACGCCTCGGTGTTGAGGTCACCGACGTGTATTCCGGCCGAGAGTAGCCCCGCGGCGGAAGGAAAGAATAAGGCACTTGTAGGAAACAAAGGCTGTCAGGTGACATTGGGAGAAGTGGAGGGTAAGCATGCTCTTCATGTGTTGCATGGTGGAATGAGTGCCTCTACAGGATGTTTTGAGGGTGGGAGAAATGGAAGGGGTCTTGTGGGCTATCAAAGCTCAATTGACGGGAGTTATGGAGAATGTGAGAAATCTGATGATTAAAGTGGATAAGGGATTGGACCTGGTCATGGGTTTGGGTGGTGGGCTGAAAACGGACGAGGGGGGTTTGAAGGCCTCAAGTTCGCCAGCACAAGGCACCTCGACACTGTCACAGATAACCAGCATCACTGTTTACACCGATGTCACTCAGGTCATCGGCACATTGCCGTTTGACTACCCTTAGTTACCAGTTGCAAATGGGGTTGATACTTTTTTTCCAGGGTTCAATTTCAATTGAAGATGGGGGTCCTTCTAGGGTTTTGAGTACTTTGGAAGAAACGGATGAGTCTCTTTCAGAAGATGAAAAGGGTGTAACAGAAGGTAGTGCTTCACCACTTGTTTCAAGGGGCGGGATGAGCCTAACCCTATATGTTCTATGCCTCTTAAGGAAGCAGTAAGGTCTGATGAAGTGGCACAGAAAGGGTCGATGGGGGGGTGGAGCACCTACAAGCAATGTTCTCGTCAATGGAATGACAACACCTACGCCGGAGGTGAAGGAACCTTCAATGGTGACAGCAACAATATAGCTGCTGAAGAGATTCGGGATTTGAATACAGGAGATGGTGGGGAGGAAATTATGGGTTTGTTGTTGGTGCCTTGTGAAGATGAATGTTTAAGGTCAGGAGTGCAGTTCGGAGCTGTGTCTAGGGAAAATATTGTTTCCCTGGTGTCTCTTTCTCTGATAAACAATATAGCGGGTTCATCATCGAATAAGGTTCTACATAAGGTTAACGAGATTCAGCAATGTGTAGGGCTTTCATATGAGGGATGCGACGACATATTTGCAGCACTACTCACTGTGATTGAGGCGGGCCACTCACTTGAAACCAAATCAATATTTAAGAAAAACATGGAGTTAAAGCGTCTTTCTTGGACAATCAACTACAACACTAAGGGAGGTAGTTCGAGTCGAGGGAAGACTAAAGAGAGGGCATTATGAAGCCATCCTAATAGTGGGAGTTTCGGGTTAGGGTTGTGGAGGTGTGTTTTGTTCCCATTCGGGCTTGGTGTATTTTGGATAGATTTCTAATTTTCATGGGCTTATTAGTCATTAGGGGCTCTCTAGTATGGGCTAAGTGTTTCTTGTATACACTCAGTGTACCTGTTTACTCCTATTGATATTAAAATATATAATATTTTTACTTATAAAAAAAAATATTTCTATGGATTTGATAGGAATGTATTTCTATGTCTCAGACATGTCTGATAGGAATGACAACACTTCATATCAGGGACAAGATTCCAAAAAACCGGGTTAGTTAAAGTTGCCTAGAATCTAAACTTGCGGCAATTGATTAGGCAGTCCTAAATCTGATGGCAGTATGAAAAACCTCTTCTAGTTAAAACAAAACCTGTTCCCCAAATTGTAAAGGAAAAAATGGCATCATATAATACTAGCCTAAAAAAACCCCAGTGAGAGCAACCGAATCAGTTTTTGGCGGGACGTGTGGTGTGGAGATCATGCATTGGAAAGGGTTTTTCCGACTTTATATCGTATTGCAGTTAATAAGGAGGCTTCAGTGGCGGATGTGCTGTTATCTGCTCATGGTTCGCATCAGTGGAATATTCTGTTTAATAAGGATATTCATGATTGGGAATTATCTATGGTTTCAGACTTTTTCAGCCTGCTACACTCCTTGAGGACTACTATGGCACAGCATGATAGCTTGAAATGGAGGTTTCAGGATCACAAGAAATGCACAGTAAATGCGTATTATAAACTCTTGATTACACAGCATCACACCACATTCCCTTGGAAGAACATTTGGAGGTCTTGTCTGCCCTCTAGAGTTGTTTTCTTTGTTTGGAATGCCGCCCTTGAGAAGATCTTGACCACGGACAACTTGAAGAAGCGAAGATGTGTAGTGTTGGATTGGTGTTATATGTGTAAAAAGAATGGAGAATCGGTAGATCATCTTTTACTACATTGTGAAGTAGCGAGGGGGTTGTGGGATGAGATCTTTCGAAGGGTTGGTGTTGCTTGGGTAATGCCTATGAGGGTGGTGGATTTGATGGGTTGTTGGAGAAAATTGCAGGGCAGTCATCAAGTGGCAACAGTCTGGAGGATGATTCCGTTGTGTATCATGTGGTGTATTTGGACGGTGTATTTGGACGGAAAGGAATGCGCACTGTTTTGAAGACAAGGAACGGACAATGGTGAAGCTGAAGAATTTTTTTCTACATTCTTTATTGCTTTGGTTTTCCGCTATTGTATTCAACGGGGATGATATTCATGAATTCTTATCTTTAGTTCATCACTCTTAGAATGTATTTAGGTATTCTATTGTATACTTCCTGTGTACTTGGTACATGTCAATTTCATTCACATCAATAAAGTTTATCTCTTACTTATAAAAAAAAAAAAACCAGCCAGCACAACAGATAACAGTTACACTTTTTGTCCTGCACAACCACTGAATAAAATTTTCAAGGCAAGGTTCAACTTACTCATAACACATACATTGATAATACAAAAGATAAACATCCATGAAATTATCATAAGCTGATTAAAAATAAGAAAATTACATGTAATATGTTAAATAAAGATGAAATTATCATAACCTAATTAGAAATAAGAAAATTACCTGTAAGAAGTTAAATAAAGATGAAAGGAAAAAAAAGAGAGCGCTAGATATGTTTCCAATTGCAAACATGCTCACATATAAATCACAATAATTGCATAGATTTGAGTTTTGAGAAAGCAGTTATGAAACACATATACGGGGAAGTACCTGAATTAATATCACCACCAATCTCCTTATCTAGTTTCTCAAGACTGCTAACAGCATTGCTGCATTTGCTTAATATAACGTCTTCATCCAACTGGCCACCATAAACAGCATGATAGTCTGAAACAATTTTTTCCAATATATTTCCAGCAGATGGTCTCTGTTTAAAAGGGAAAGAGAGACAGAATAAGTCTGCAAGGTGTATAGAAAACTTCAATATATATGCACAGATAAATACAGCTCAGAGAACTTGAATTACCAGTTTGAAGTTCAAATTCTTTCCATTTCTATTACTATTTTCCATGTGCCTACCACCCACCAGTCCTTCCTTAAGAATCTGCCCCCGAGAACCAAAAACTTTTCTCTCCTCCCATATACTTATCTGCATGAGGAAAAACTAGATATAAATTTAGTGGTAATTTCCACACAACAAAATCAAGTGTCCAGTACATATTAAATGCCATAAGTGTGGATTACATAGAAATTTAAAATCATACCAGACAAAAACCTTTTTTTCATAGGTCATACCATTCGGTTGCGTTTGGGTAGTGAGATATTCTGAGATATTCTGTGAATAGTAGTGAAAAAGTAATGATAGAATATTGAATAGTAGTGAATAGTAATAAAAAATTAAGTGAAAAGTAATAATAAAATAATAAATAGTAATAAGGTATTCTCAGAATACCTGAGAATATCTTGACACCCAAACTAGAATTTGCTACCAGTCCAATGGCCAAAGAGCAAAAGCATAGAGAGGGCTATTAACTACATAAGACAAGGTATTGAATTAAATCGAAACCATGTGTGATGGGGAAGCCGAGGCAGTGTCTTTCGATACATATCTTGCCTCGTGCTTAGAAGACTCCAATAGTCAGAGAGACTTAACAATGACACATCAGCACACTTGCAGATTTAAAATGTTGCACATTGCTAAAGCATCTTTCCCAAGGTGAAGTTATCTACTTAGCATAAGGCTTATAGCTCCAAAACAGAATGCACAGTTCAACGGGACAAGAGGATAAATGAGACATACCAATCGGAGTGCAGCATTCCTTCCATACTCATCCCCGTTTTCAATCACATCATGAAGAGCATCTGGAAGAACCTTCCAAAATTCACCAACAAACTCTGAACCCTTTCGCCTACTGTTCTGCAATATGTCATTTGCAAGATATAGAAAGGCCAATCTCTGCTCACGTGGAGAACCATGAAACCGTTGATCCCATGTTTCAACAACTTGCTTTGCTTTATTCATATGGAATATACACCAATGTGATAAAGCTTAATCAAATTAAGGATGGCAAACTCACTAACAGCCCCAAACTAACCACAAACACCAGGAACACAATGAAATAATTGTTCAAACAAAGAACAATGCATCTATTTGTTCTAAGAAGGAAAAAAACAAGTTACAATGATCTGCAACGTTACTGAGGAGTTGCTTGAGAGCAAATTACAATATCCAATAAAGCTATGTCCTAAAGACCCATCACAAGAAGCAGTAACTAATCTAGGTATACCTTATATTAACATCATAAATATGAAAAAAGCCAAAAAATCATCTTAGATGGTATAGAACCAAAAACAAACCGGAAAACCCTAATTCATATAATGCAGGATACTCTCTATACTCGCCTGTGAATTGTTGAGCTTGGCTAGCTTCTCCACTAAAATCTGAGGATTGAATGTACTCCCCATTGATTATGATGATAGTTTTCCAACTAATGAAGCACAATGCTGACCTCAAAAGTGAAGTAATCTTCACAGGAGAACAGAAAGGAAAATAATGATAATACTAATAAATAGATTAACCACGCAAGAAGATAAGTTAAAGCACATCATATCAAGATAAGGAAATAATATTCGATCAATATACAAACAGCCTTCCTATTAAAACCAAAATCTAGCAAAGTTTCCGATCAGACACACTGACACAATTTTCTATATTAGATACATGCCAGGGACCTTTCAAGTATTAGATAAGGAACAATAGCTTACAAACTGTGCTATTGTGGAATTGGGCAATTAAGAAAGAGAAACTATTTCAATTAAGGAAAAACAATTCTCTTGTAGGGTTCTCCACACCAGTTCCCGTAGTATACTGTGAAATTTGTCACCAAAGAAATTTTCATTGTACGCAAAAGGGACTACACATCAACTATTACTCAGAAAATTAAATAACAGGAAAAGAATAGGAGAGGGGGAAAAAATTATAAGAATTTAATAGGAATATAGGATGAAAGGCCAATAATTCAAAGAGAAACAGGATGAGAGTAAAGAGCTGAAGCAAGTAAAAGACAAAGAATCGGGAAAAGAGCATTGAAGGAAGTAGAAGGCATAGAGTTAGTACCTATCGAGAAGAAAGCGGGAAGAATCAACGGCCGGTGAGAAGAGCGTGGTGGAGCTCTTCTTCCATGGGAGAGGATAGAGATAGAATTAGGGGTCTGTGGGTAGGGTTTAGAGGAAAGAGAATTGCTTGATTCAGCGTTATGAGCTGTTGGAGAGAGTGGATTACCGTACCAATTGGAGTTGTAGGAGTCGACTGGGAAAGGCGCACACAGTTCTGCTACTTCTGCCCCAAAGAGTAATTACTAGTAACAACAATTAAGGGCGCCTGCCTACATTATTCTGAGATCCCTCGCCGTTGGCCCAAAAACATCCGGCCCTAGCCTGTCTTAGCTGCGAACCCTGGCAAATAATGAAAGTTATAAAATTTTTTAGGTTTGTCGTGATATACAAAATTATCAATTTATCATCTCATTTTATTATATTATTATAATTTTTTTAAATTATTATATAAAATTTAATAAAAATTTAATTTTTTCAAATTTTAATTTAATTTTTTTAAATTCTAAAATAATAATAATATTAAAAAATAATATTTTAAACTTTCATCTAAAATTAAAAATTTTCATCTGAATCTTGTGAGTGTTGATAGAATTTTGGATAAGATTTTAATATATATATATATATTTTTTATTATTATTATATTTTGAGAAAGAGAGTTTTTAATTTTTTGGACTTATGAAAATTATTTTGATTTGTGTTTTTTGGTTTTTTACAGAAACTTTAATAAAATGATAGGACACACTTCTACGAAAGTAATTTATTTTTTAAAATTTAAAAGATGTTTGGGACAAATAAAAAAAAAAAAGTAAAGCTAGCCAAACTTGCATGAGTAGCAAGCGGTACTAGCCTTAATCACCCATGATAGCTTGGCCTGGCCTCCGGGTTTCCATCAATCCAATCACGTACATATATTGACGGGTCATGGAAGGTGTTGTTTTTAATGCGATTATTTCATACAAATTTATAATACATTATAGAAATGATAGTTAAAATAATAAATATGTAAGCGTAACATAACTATTTTAAAAAATAATAATAAATATAAAATTTATATAAAAAAATTAATTTTTTAATAATAAATCTCACTTATTTTTAAAACTATAACACTTGCATACTCTACCCAACTATATATATGACATTACTCTTCATTAATTATATATGGTGGTAGCAAGCTGGGGTGGGTTACGCTGATCTTAATTACTTGATTTCACATATAAGTATTCTCGATCTATTTAATATGAAATATTAAATATTTTGATATTTTATGTATAAAAACAGTGCTAAGAGTAGTGGTAAGTAAATTTAACAAAAATATATCATGATATAATTCGTTTCAATTAAAGAAAGTTTTATTAATTAATCCCGCCATGCATGCAGCAAATTCCTGAAGGTGTAAGTACGTATGTACGTGGGATTTTCATCAAATTAATCATTCAATGTAAGTGTTTGTCTCTCGCGATTCATCAATTAGTACGTACGTAGATCATCATGCATTATATGGTCAATTATAAGTTTATAAATTTGTTCGTTCGCAATGCGATTGACCTATTCAAATGCAAAATCAACATATATGGTTACGTACGTACTTCATGTTGCATGCACGGTATGACCGCCGGCAGCCGGCAGCTTACACGATTCTACCACTAATTTTTTTTTTTTTTTATCACAATTCTACCACTAATTAGATCGTCGTGATTTCTGTATTTAGTGCAATCATGCGAACGTCATCCATCATGGTCGATCGGATGTAACTACCAACTAATTATTACTTAAGCGTATATATAATTATGGACTTGATATATATATATATATATATATATATATATATATATAAAGTGCAAATGAGGTGTGAACAATATTTTTGTCTAATATTTTTTCTTTCCATTTTGCCCCTACTTTTATCCCAAATTTTCGTTATGCCCAGTGTATTCTCTCTCCCCTAGACGACAACCACTCTCCCCTTGCGTTTCTCTCATCTCCTCCTAGCCATAGCAACCCACTGTCGCTTGTCGCCAGCCACCACTACACGAGCTCCCCCTACCACCGGCGACCACCTCTCATGGACCCAGCCACCACGAGTCTCTCTCTCCCCCACTCGAAATAGCTTCCTTCTCTCACGGATTCGCCCTCCTCAACCCCGCGCTGCAGTGAGGCACCAGTGACGTCACCGACCACCACGGCAGCTCCCCCTCACGCCGACGAGCACCATCCCACCAAACCTAGCCCCTCACAGCAGTCCCTCTTCCTCCCATGCGAGCCCCTCTCTCCTCTCGGGTTCCTTACTTCTCATGACCGTGGCGCCGCCGTCGTCAGCCTCCAGCTCCACCGAGCACTACCAAAGGTCTCCCCTGACCTCCTCCCCTTTACCCGGAGCCCATAGTTCCTCCCTAGGTCACGCACGAAACCCACGGATTTCTCCCCCTAGCGATGTCGTCAGCCTTTCCCATGGCCACCGCACCACCACCAGAAGCTCCCCTCCCATCGAAGACCTCCCTTAGCCACCCTCATGCCTAGCCGAGCCACCCAGCTCCCCACGCTCTCTCACTCTCTCACGGGTGTTCCTCCACCTCATGCTCTCTCACTCTCTCTCGCGGGTTTCTCTTCTTCTAATGTCAATAATAGATCAAATAAAATAATCAAATCTACAGTTTTAATGAATTTTTTTTCTATAGATATATTATCAAAATTTATTTATTTATTAATTTTTACAATATATTATATATCAGTTTATCTATTTTTTCTTCATATCATTTAAATATTATATTTTTTAATAAAAAATCAATAACAAAAGAGAGATATTAATTTAAAAGGTTTATAATGATAAATAATTTCCTCTCCATAATTCATGTAACAAAATACAAAATAAGGAATCAAATATTAAAAAAAAAAGTTACATTTGAAAGAATCTCTTTATATTTTTAAAAAATTATATTATAGAGGAGTGTTAAACTATACCCTATCTATTACTTTATGAAAAATGCTAAACTCACCGAATGTGGGTCTCGAATTTGTGTTCCAATTCTTTTTTATTATTATTATTTAGTTATTAAATAAGTATTTTTAAGTAATGTTGTGAATTTTTTTTATTTTCAAAAAAATATTTAAGAATATAAAAAATTAAATAAAATATAAAAAGATTTTTTTCTACCTTTCTCAGTGGGTTCTCAAGCTACATCCCTCGGGGATGTACCACTACTCTTACTTTATTAGATTCATTTTTTTGGTTCTCCCATTTTATCGAATGGTGAGTCCAAGGTCTAGAGTTATTGGAATCATCTTCGTTTTTTATTTTTTATTTTTTATTTTTAAAAAGAATAAATATATGCTCCCAATCTTATATTCTGTACATTGATTTTAATTCAACCTAAACGATGCATGCCCACATTAATTATTTCCTGCACTTTATTCATTTCAATGCATATTAGAAACCATTATGATTTTGTTTTTTTTTTCTTTAAAAAAAGAAAAAAAATGGAATATATATATTTTAATTGTATTCGATGATTCATAATTTCATACAATAGAAGTACAGAACTCCACCAAATGACGAAACAGTTAACTTAAATAACATCTTATGAAGTTGAGGGAAAGTATTTCCAAATTATTTATAAATTTTATTTTTTTATTTTTTTATTTTTAAATAATAAATTTAACTTATTGTATAAATTTATAAATTTATTTTTAAAAAAATTTCTACGTGGTTGTCCTACTTCCTAGGAGCTATCATTTTTACGGCATAATCCCACCTACTTTTAGCAATTATTTATTGCAAAAAATAAAAAATCATACCAAATAATACAATAAATACCCTAAAATAAATTTGACATATTAAAATATCTGATTAAAGTTTGTAGAAATAATAAAATATATTTCTAATTTTTCAACACCCAGACATTGAAGAGAGAGGGAGGGACAAAAAAATCAATAATAATTCATTTTTTTATTGAATTATCTGATTTTCGAGTGATAGCAATAATGTTTTTTTAGCAGTGTGCAGGATAGAGATAATTGATAAATTTATTTTTGCAAGTAAATATATAAATAAAGTACGTAGGATTCAGGAAGGAGCGGAGCTTTGATATAAAAGAGATAACTCGTAGGACGACCCGCATCTGAAATTTACAATACACAGTGAGCCACTGATGCATGCAGTCAATCTCAAGGGACGCCGAAGGCCTCCCACAGCCCAAATCGGCAATATCTCCTTCACCTTGAAGTTCCACTACATGTCCCAAACAATTTGTAATAAAACAATTGGATATGACTGCAACGAAAAATTTGTGTGCTATAATTGCAAAAACATGAGCATCTCATAGCAACAGTAAAATCATTTTATCTCATCATTTTAAATGATCATTCATTACATGATAAATATAACATAGTAATTGTTAAAATTACTCAATCACTAATATTCTCATTAATTTTAGTTGAAGAGTCTATCTAGAAGTAGATGAATATATTAGATGTATAACAGTTGTTATCTTTGGATTGATAGCAAAATAAATATTGAATTGTACAACTGATGATCTTTTTGAACAAAAATGCGAGATAGAATATTTAATGCATTATGTTTTTATATTTTTTTTCATTATTACAGGAGCACCTACCATATTTAGCAAATATTATAACTACAGTTTCAGAAAATGAATAGATTATGTACTTACTCACAGAAATAAATCAATATGGATAACTACGCTAGAATAAACTTAACGTACTCTCTGTCCATCCTATAAATCAAACTACGTCATAAACACTCAAAATCTCTTCTTCTAATTAAACTTCTCAGTATTGTAATTATATACGTAAATAATTAAGACACTAAATTGTATGTAAAGTCTATATTTCTTTCTTCACTTTATATGTTTTGTTCAATTTTTGTTTAAATTTCTTTTTTTACCTTCTCATTTACTATTTTGTATTTTTTTTTTATATTTATCAACTGGGCATACGTGCAGTGCCCTTGCTAGTATATATGTGTGTGTATATATATATATATATATACATGTATGTATATTTGACTTTTGGGGGTAGTTGATAATAAATTAATATCATGCACGCACGGGTAATTAATTTAAATTATATTTTACTATAATTCACCAACGATCGACTTTCTGTCAAAATTAACATCAATGTAACCAAATAAAATAGATAAATAATCAAATAAAAAAAAGATAAATAATCAAAATAGGTGTGTGATATTGTAAGGATGATAAATAGAGAATTTCTTGATATATACTACCAAACGTAATGAATTTTTTTCATTTTATAAAACTTGCATATATTTTAATTAATTTAGACAAAAAAGAGATCAGTTAAATATTGACGTTAATGTAAAATTAGCGTGTACTTAGTTTAGTTATTTGTCACATTCCAAAAAATATATATATAATATTTAGTTGTCACTTGGAACATACGCTACGTAAGTAGCCGCCAATTAAGTCTGAAAATACCAAATTCAAATATGCAACACAGCCTCGGTGGTGGAACAATACAATAAATGGTCAACCATTACTAGTTACGTACATGGCTGCCTGGATTATCAAGGTCAGCTGTTAGATATGTTTGACAAGCATGATTCATTTCTAATTATTTGTAATTCAATTACACGTCTAAAAAATATCCCACCATTTATTCACCATTTTCCATCAAATATCACCATTTTTCATTAAACATTGCCAAAAAAGCATTGACTTTGTTATCCATTAACGATAAATTGTTGGTTGGACTTTTAAAATCATTTTATCAATTTAGGATTTTTCTTTCAAAAAATTAAAGGGTTAATTGAGAGTGCGGAGAATCTCTTAAACTTTTATTATCTATATTTTGTGAATTATTATACTCCTAACAAAAATTATACTAATCGTTTTTTTTAATGTAAATATTTTTATCTCCTGTTGGTGCTCATTACAAATCGATATCTATTTGGAATGATGTTCTAGAAAACATGGAATGAAACTCGCTAGTTGAAAGCGGATGTACTTATTTCAAAGTGGCCGAGTCATACTCGTCAAAAGTATATTATCTAATCTACCGACTTATTTACTCTCTTTATTTATACTTCCATCAAATGTGGCTGGCTGGCTGGAGAAAATACAACACAATTTCCTATGGAGAGGGATGAATGTTGTGTTCAAATTTCATCGAATAGAATGGGCCACCGTTTGTTCTCCAATTTTCGAATGAGGTTTGGGTATCCAAAATCTGCAGCTTTTTAATAAGGTGTTGTTGGGAATCAAAGTATTGTAGAGCATGGGGAGGTTGATGCTTGAACGATGTGAGTGGATCCTATGGGGTGGTGGGGCTTTGGATGCGCATTAGACGTGGATGTACTAAACTTTATAGTTTTACCCATTTTGAGGTGGGTAACAGGTCCCGAATCAAATTTTAGCATGATATGTGGTGTGACGATTGAGTATTCAAGGAAGCCTATCCATACTTATTTGGTATAACAAGAATGAAGGAAGCCTCAATTTCGGCAATTCCCAATAGAATGTTACATTTCTTGGAGTTGTCCATGCATGATTGAGAAGTTGAGACAATCTTGAATTTTACAACCTATTCTATTATGCCCATATAAGGGGAGGTGCATATAAGCTTTTTTGGCGCATCGAGGCGAAATGAAAGTTTACAGTACACTCTTTCTGCCAATCCATCTCTAAAGTATAATGTAAATACATTCTCATGAAATAACATTTAGAAGACAAAGGTTCCCTTAAATGCATCTCTTTCTTTTTCTATGGATAGTTTATTTGGATAAGATTCATTATCGACAGCCTAAGAAAATGCCCAATCATATTTTTAAATTGATGTTATTTGTGTAAAAAGAGCGGAGAATTTGTCAATTATCTACTAATACATTGCATTTTGAGATTGCCAGACTTTGTGAAATAACTTTTTAGCTAGGGTGGGTATAGCTTGGGTGATGCCAATAAGGGTGATGAACCTCTTAGCTTCATTGAGAGGTTTCCAAGGCATTTATTGAAAGATGATTCTGATCTGTCTATGATAGTGACTTTGGAGAGAGAGGAACGAGCAAAACTTCAAAAATTGTGAGTGGTCATCAGATGAATTTAGAACTTTCTTTTTAAACTATTGTAATTTATTTTAATAGCATAACCTTTTATAAATTTCTCGTATCACTAGAATATCACGTTTTAAAGTGCTTCTATAATATATGATCTTTATACTTGGGCTTCACTCTAGATGACAAATATAATGTTCAAAGTTTAATAAATAATTCACACTTTTAAAGAATAACTCATACTTTATTTATTTAGATTTAGTCAACACAAATATTTTATACAATAGGTCAATATTTTTGTTTTATTAATTAAATCATTAAAATGGTTAAGACTTCTAGTCACAATAAATAATAAAGAGTAATGCTATATACAAATTTTAAATAGACAAATTTCATACAAGCTTTTTATAAAATAATAGGTCATACTAATAAATAATAATTTTTTTATACTTTTTTAAGGTAGGGTCTATTTTTTTACAAGGATTTGTATGAAACTTGTCTATTTAGAATTTGTATAAATTATTTTTAAATAATAAAATATGAAAACATAACATAGAATTGGAGGTAAATTTATAGAAAAATTTTACTCATTATCTCACATTACGCACAATGCATAATTATTTTTTATTTTTTATTAAATATATAATGTATGAATGATAAATTGAATAATTTAAGAAGAGTAAGATTAAATATATATATATAATATATATATATATAAAATGTGTGATATCGCTGACGTGTAAATTTGTAATTTCAACCGTTGATAAGGCACCTCTCCGTTAAGAAAAGGTCAATTTCGTACAGCGAGTGAGTTGGGGCTATCAGCATCATCATCATTCGCCGCATTTACCATCACATTCTCTCTTTGGGAAAACAGAAAGGGCGGGTCAAGACGCACCCGCCCAATTCGTCCATCTCTCGCACGCCCCAATCACACATAGCCACGTCTCACCTTCTCTGCTGTAAAGCCCCCATACACAAGTCCCTCCGTCGTACAATTTCTCTCTCCCTCTCTCACCAAACCCTCGCTCGCTCCTACACACTCCGTCGGAGACCCCCCACAAACAGCCGTTGAGCTCGCTGGAACCTAAATTAATCATGGACCCGAGTTCCGAACCCTAGAAGTGAGCTATTGGAGCTCTTTGCACCTTCCCATTTGGTTATATGCATTCTTAGAGTATCTTAAGCTGACAGACCGAAAGAGAGAGAGAGAGAGACACACACACACACACATATATATATTTACAGGATGTACGTGGTGCCTCCACCCCAGGGCTCCGATCCGGGATCAGGATCCACCGATGTTCGCCTTTACCAAGCTTGGAAAGGCAGCAATGTAAGTTTTATTGTCTAATTCCCCTAGGAACTTAATTTCAGTCTATTCTTTTAATACGTGTGTTTTCTGTTCTTTGTTATTATCGCTGTTTATGTTTTTCATATACTGTTGCCTTTTATTTTTCCCTCCTCCCCGCCCTCTCTTTTTCTTGTGTAAGGATTTTTGGAATAAAATTTGATCATGTCATCGGCCAAAAAGCACTTTTTTCTAATAGTTTAGAAGCTAAGCCAATCAGCTGAAATTAATGTTCCGGTAGACTTGCGATTCCTTTGAATCTGATTCCATTTTTTCATCGCTATTGCCTAAAATGACAAATCAGTTTTGCCACGAGAGCATAAAGAGGCCTGTGCTTTTGTGCTTCTGTTTGGGTAAAAACCTGGGGGAGGGGGTGTTTAGCACCGGCGCTCAATTAAGATTCGTTTTTCTTTTTGTGTAGACTGTTCAATTAACGCTCACCAACATTTTAAGATGTTGCCAAACGCTCCTCAAATTATTCTTGTAGAACTTTTTCAATCAGTGATTATTGAATTAGGATTTTTTTTTCCCAATTAGCAAGTATAATCAAGTATTTGACATCGACAAGTTTAGAATAGGAACCTTGCCTCTAAAAGAATAAGGAAAGAAGAACAGAAAACGATAGCATACATTTGTGGTATGATTGACTTTTTAAAAGTTTTCAAGTGACCAGCTAGAATGCTATTGCTTGCCTCAATTCCACCACATAAGAGCTTTGATTTAGCCGTATGTTCTCTGACGTACTTCCTTACTCTTTTAACCAGTAATTTCAGTAAGTTTTGGTTCTTTGTGCTTGATGCATGTATGCTACCTGTAACTTGTAGAGAATCCATTCTCTTTTAGCATATAGCTAATGAATCAATTTGCTTGAGGTGAGGGTCCATTCATTCTTTCAATTATTGGGTGTCAGTCATCTTTTTGGGTTAGTCCTTGTAAATGTCTAATGTGCGCTACAGTAAGGAAGGGTAACCTTTTTTTTTTTATCAGTAAGAAGAGTAAGGAAGGGTAAACCTACTCGTGCTTTGCTTAATCAATTAATTTACTGGCAATGCTGATGGTGAATACATTGCAAATAACTTGGTAGTACTTTTTGTAAACGAGGAGGTTTCCTTTGCTCCGGCTGGCTCCTTGCCTTTAATTCATTGAACCATCTCAATTGGTTCCTTTCAAATAATTTAAGTTGGCTAGCCCTGTAGATTTTTAGAGAGCTTTGCTACTCATCATCCTCACACACCGCACTTATTTATTTATTTATTTAATTTTTTTTGATTTTATTCTTCTTAAACTAATTGAATTCTTCTACTCATCATCCATATACTACACATTTGATAAGAGAAAAAAAAAAAAGTGTGATGTGTGGGGATGATGAATATAATTTTTCATTCTTAAATCCGCTAATTTCAATTATGTTCTCGAGGTCCCTTTTTCTTTTTCCCTTGTTTCTTAATTGCGGAGCATTTTTCTTAAATTTTAGTGGCATGATAGATAGATTCTGAAAAGGTTTATACATCTTTATTGTGAACGAGTTCAATTGGATTATTAACTTAGTATAATGCTTTAAACGATAGAATATCTCAGCTCCAGATGCTAATTATATGACAAGATATATGAGGGTTATAATTAACTGTTTTTTTTAAATCTAATGTGATATATAAAATTTTCGTGTACTTCTCATGTATCTATCATAATCATTTCTCTTTTGCAGATATTTTTCCTTCAGGGAAGGTTCATATTTGGACCTGATGTAAGATCGCTGGGATTGACCATATTCCTTATTGTTGCTCCTGTCGCAGTCTTCTGTGTCTTTGTTGCCAGAAAACTGATGAATGATTTTTCACATCACTTGGGGATATCAATAATGGTTATTGCTGTTGTGTTCACAGTATATGTGAGACCCCCCCCCCTCTCTCTCTCTCTCTCTCTCTCTCACTCCAATGAGTATTTACTGCTTTTGTTCTACATTCTTTTTTGCCTCCAAAATCATTGACATTCTATGACATATCATAAAGACCAGTGTGCTTTTGGAATTCTTCATGATCACCAACTAGATTTGAAAATTTTCCCTGACCAAATAGGTTTGAAAGAAGTTTATACTTTATACTGAAGGTGTAGGTTTTTCCCTTATTAGGATTAACTATTTTGTCAGTTCACTTAGCTATGGAGTTTGGCCTCAGACAAGGGTAGCTTGTCACATGAGAGAGTGGCGAATTACTTTCTTTCATCTTCTGGTTGGGTCTTGAATGGGCTATTTTATATCTGCTATGCTTTAACAATATTTGTGATATGCATTTGCAATTTTTCAAGAATAAAATAGAATTTTGGAGTACTGACGAGTGAAGACTAAGCTGATTGGCATGCTTTATTTTTCAGATATTAGTTCTTCTTCTGCTGACCTCTGGAAGAGATCCTGGTATAATTCCGCGTAATGCACACCCTCCAGAGCCAGAAGGCTTTGATGGGAGTGTAGAAGCTGGGGCTGGCCAAACTCCACAGTTACGCTTGCCTCGCATTAAGGAAGTAGTGGTTAATGGTGTCATTGTAAAGATTAAATACTGTGATACCTGCATGCTTTATAGACCTCCTCGCTGCTCGCACTGTTCAATTTGCAATAACTGCGTGGAGCGATTTGACCACCACTGCCCCTGGGTTGGGCAGTGTATTGGGCTGGTAAGTGATTGTTTCTTGGATACCTTTTTTTTGCCATTTCCGGAATTCAGTTTTATGTTTATTATGTACCTTTTTTTTCTTTTCCTTTTGGAATTTTGGTGGAGGTAGTATTTATGGGAGTAGCGTTGATGAAGCACAGCTGCCTTTGTTCATGGAAGGGTAGAGTTTTCAAGGAAGTCTTTATAGGAGTAGTACTCATAAAACACTGCACCATTTGTTCACGGATGGGTAGTGTTTTGTATCAGTTTGGGAGATAGATACTTCTAGTTTGTAGTAAAGAGAAATGATTACGTAGGCTTACATCAAATGTGCTTGAGCTGAGGTTGCTGGATTCCTATTCAGACACCACCACTCTCAGGTATCTGAGAAGAGCTGAAGCTCATTTGATTATTAGTTTGAACTGCAGATAAACATGACTGAAAATAAATGATCAAGCATCGGTAGAGTTAAAATTTTGAATATAAATTGTCTTATTAACTGATTCATATATCTCATTGTAAGTTGAATTGGTGATGCTCAATGCTTTGTTTATGGATGATGCACCTAAAAATTCCCAATGTTGGTTGCAGCGGAATTATCGATTCTTCTTCATGTTTGTCTTCTCGACAACCCTTCTTTGTATATATGTCTTTGCATTCTGCTGGGTCTACATAAGAAGGATCATGGGAGGAGAACAGACCACAATTTGGAAAGCGATGGTCAAAACACCAGCATCCATTGTGCTAATAGCTTACACTTTCATATCCATGTGGTTTGTTGGTGGTCTTACTGCTTTCCATTTATATCTCATCAGCACAAATCAGGTAAGAGACCCATCTTCTTCATGCCATAATTCCGTAGAGTTGAATTTTATGTGCATGTCTGAAATTAATATCTTTGTTAGTGACAGACGACTTTCTAAGTTTCTATTTATCCATATCGCCTTGTGCAGACTACTTATGAAAATTTCAGATATCGATATGATCGGCGAGCTAATCCCTATAACAAAGGCGTGGTTGAAAATTTCACGGAACTATTTTGCACCAGCATTCCCCCATCAAAGAACAATTTCAGGGTTAAGGTACCAAGGGAACCCGGGTTACCTAATAGGTCAGTGGGTGGGGGTTTTATGAGTCCAAACATGGGGAAAGCTGTGGACATAGAAATGGGCAGGAAGACAGTGTGGGGAGACATGGGTGCTGGGGCGGATCATTGTGAAGGGCAACTTAACAACAATGATCGGCTGAATGTAAAGGATGGCGAATTAGGCGAAATTACTCCAGATTTAAAAATGATGGTAGAGGGAGCAGGGGAGCATGCTGCAATACATCCCAGGCGTTCCAGCTGGGGAAGGAAAAGTGGAAGCTGGGAAATGTCACCTGAAGTTCTTGCTTTGGCCGCTAGAGTTGGGGAACCAAACCGTAATGGTGGAACTAGCAGCAATGGCTTGACACTGAGAACTGAAAATTCGTAGCGGATTGGGTGATGAATGACTGGAATTGGGAACTAAACTGGATATGATTTGGTTGGTATGGAGTGGGTGAGTTGAGATTTCCACGATTGATCACTGAAGATTAATGAGCAGTACAGGGGGAACTTGCTTTGCTATGTTGTGTTTTGTTTGGTGGGGGGTTCTAATTTGGTTTGGCCTTTGTGATCCTAGGAAGGAATGTTAATGGTGTGTTGTTGGTATGAGTGAGCCTTCATGATATGTCAGCATTTGTGGAATTAGTTAGCATCTAACCATATTGCATTTGTGGAATTGGGCTATATTTGTTTTGGAGTGAGATGTTAAAAATTAAGCGAGGAAAAAAAAAAAAAAAAAAAAATCCTGCCTCTCATGACTTAACTGTAAATAACCATCTAATAAATTTTCTTTCCTTGAAACTAATACTTTCCATGCAAGGCAATGATAACAATAGCAATAACAGAAATAGCAATACTAATAATAAAAATAAAAATAGTTACATACGTTTGACTCAAGAAATAACGTTAACCTTTCGTTCCATGCCATTATGATTAATGATGGGGAAGTTGAATTACTTGTTAATGCGGAGCAGAGTAGCTCGATTAGTTGCCAATTTGATGCTTGATCTAAAATTACTACTTCTTGCCAATTTTTAACGTTTTTGTCTCAAAGAAGGATGGGTGTCAAAGCCAGGAGGGAGGTAGGTACCCTGCCCCCAGTCAACACAATGCCTGCACTCCACTCCAAAGTCAAGGTTATGTTACACTGCGATTTTGCTGCCAAAAAAAAAAAAACTCAAATCTACTAGGCCATCTTCTTTATATTAACTTGTACCACTTCCAATATTATCTCAGGATCTGGGGATTCTTTATGCGATCCGATCTAATCTATAATCTAGAATGGTGCAAAATGTCATAACTACCCCCTAACTAAAAGGTTAAGATCTCGTTTGGATAGTGAGAGATGACATGAGATTTGATGATTTTAGATAAGTTGAATAAAATATTATTAGTATTTTAAAATTTAAAAAAATTAAATTATTTATTATATTGTATGTAAAATTTTAAAAAAATTATAATAGATGAGGTAAGATAATTTATATATTCAGAAGAGAGGCTGCTTTTGGTTCTCATTGTTAGAAAACTGTGCTGTACCAGGGGGAAAAAAAAATTATTTGAGCTCAATTTAAAACTGTTATGGAATCCTTTTTTCCTGCTGGGTAAAATACACTCTCGCCAAGAGAGAACAAAAGGAGTGCAAAAGCTCCAAATTTGACAGTTTTCACTTGAGTCGGTAATCTTGCATTCTATCTCTTCCTCACAGCTGACATAAGTATTACCACATGAGATGCTTTGTCCTGAAAGCCAAGAGTCCCATGCCAATGTAGGAGCGAGAAATCAGGTGAAGTAGGTGGGTTCCTTGATTTTGTCTTTAGATTTTCAGTGGTTGCGTTCATTTCCTCCGCTCTTTCTCTAGGTTGGTATCATCTGCTTTACATTTCACTTGCTACGCTATTTTAGTATTCTTTTGTCCCCATGGGATGATTTTTTTTCTCTCTCCCTCTCTAGATAAGTCTTCATACTCTTCCTATTTTCCTCTCCCTTCTAGGATGATGGGAAAGGAATGGATTCACGTTGGTTTGATTGTTTTGTTGTGGATTGGTTTTTCATGGCAGATATGTATAAGAATCAATTGCAGGAACTGGCACAGAGAAGCTGTTTCAACCTGCCTTCCTATGCTTGCATCAGAGAAGGGCCTGATCATGCACCAAGATTCAAAGCTTCTGTGAATTTCAACGGTGAGATCTTTGATAGCCCGAGCTATTGCACCACATTAAGACAGGCAGAGCATGCAGCTGCCGAGGTAGCTCTCAATGTCCTGTCCACGAGAGGTCCTGCAAGGTCTCTAACTGCAAGAGTTCTTGTAAGCTCCTTTGCTAAGAAGCCCTCTTAAATGTTTTTTATTTTGACTAGTTTTGTTGAATGGTTGGCTAAATAAAGAAGTCATACCCATTCGTCTCTAATTTAGTTTTCCTCATTTTATTTGCTCTATTGTTAAACTCCATGAAGGATGAAACTGGGATTTACAAGAACCTACTTCAAGAAACTGCCCATAGAGCTGGACTGAATCTTCCTGTATATACCACTGTAAGATCAGGTCCTGCCCATGTCCCAATCTTCACTTCTACTGTAGAGCTTGCTGGCATGAATTTCACTGGTGAGCCAGCCAAAACAAAGAAGCAAGCCGAGAAGAATGCTGCAATTGCAGCTTGGTCTGCACTGAAAAAAAGTAGGTCTGATTTCATTTGTAAATTTCTTTTATTTCCCATACCAAGTTTATTTGATCAATGGCCATCTCTATGCAGTGCCAAACTTAGTTTCGTTCGGTAATAAAGAAGTAGACACTGGTGAAGAACTAGATCAGGCAGTTGTGGCAAGGGTTCTTTCAACCTTCAGGACCAAAGACGAATGCAAACATGTGAGGTGGAGGGATCAGAACCAAGTCAAGAGGAGAATTGTGAGGGCTCATAGAGACACTTGTTGTGGTACTTCTTCATCCACATCTAGTAACAATACGCAGCAGCATAAGCCGTGGAGGCTTTTGGATCTGTTTATGGACTCTGTCCCAGAAGGTTTTGTTAAAAAACAAAACTGCTTTGTATCTCTTCTGCCTCCTCCCCCACCCAGAACAGCTTCAAAGATCCTACCACCAAATTCATCCACAGACAGTCCCTCTCCGTATCCATCAAATAGGCCTATTCCAGTAAGAATCAGGTGTAGATCACAAATCATTACTCCAGTTGAAGAGCATCAAAGGGATGAAGAAGAGTGGCTTGGTGGGAAATCAAATATCAAGAAACCTACTGAAAATGAAGGTCCATGCAATTCAAATTCTAGTGTTGTCTACGGGTCAAGTTCAATATCCAGGCAATCTCCTTTGTCCAATACAGGGAAGATGACGGCTTCCATGCTTGATAGGCCTTTTGGTTCGCTAGATTCGTCTCAATTGGCACGGGCTCCAATCAAGGCATCCACAGGTGGGCACATGGCCGGGACCATGTACACTGGAGGGTTCAATCCCCACAAGATTGCCCCAGCAGTTCAAATCAGATCAGTGATCCCAGTCTGTGCAGCACCACCTCCAAATCCAATGATCCAACCCTCAAACCCCCCAGCAGTAAAGGAAACTTCAGCATCGGCTTTAAGTCCTACTACTACTTCAATATTGCCCGCACAAACAGGAGAAGAGATTCCATCGGCTAGCTCCAAGTTCAACAAGCCACATTTGGGGTCAACTCGACTCAGTTCTGAGTTCAACAAGCTACAGTTATGAGGTACAGAACGAGCGCTAGCATCTTCTGCCACAGTTTATCCTTCATGGGTTTTGGAAAGTCCAAAACTTCGGCTATTGGCCCTTGGGAACCATAGTTTTTGTCTCATGGGTCTATGGTGAAATTTTGTAAAAGATGATATATTATAATTTTCACCTCGACATGTATTTACTGCACTTAGTGACCCAGAGAGAGAGAGGGAGAGAACAATAAATGAGATATGGGGGGAGTGGGTTGAAGGAGATAAGAGGGAGAGAAAAAAGTAAGCTTAGAAGTTGGGGGGGCAGATGGAGGTAGCAATGAAGGCAGTGTGAAGAGGACGAACAGACAATTTCAGCGATAAAGGCAAGTAATTAAGATACCCTGAGAAATATTTAATGGTCATGTCTTCGCCATTAATGCTCCTCCTGCACAGACACTCGTCTCTCTCTTCCTCATCTTCTTCCATCCATATAGTAGCCTCTCCTTTAATTCACTCACTGTTTTGTGGCTATGTTACTTTTTTCCTCAATTCTTTATCTAATCATTCATTATTGAACTGACTCCACCTAGCAACTGGGGAGAAAGGCTTGGATTTTTTTATTTTTTATTTATTTTCTGAATTTCTTATTTAAGAAGGAAAAGTAGCCGTTATGTTCAAGGGGTTGCAGGGAACTTGATGACAGCTTGTGGTGTGGAAAGAAAGTGTATTAGCGTGAGGGCCATGTCCCCCCGTTCAATTAAAGAGAGGGTTGGCCACCATAAAAGCATCCGGGGATCAAAAAGTCAATATATTGAGCTTGTCCTTTTCGGCTTGCAATAACAAGAAGTTAATATGGTGTTACGTAGCTAAGGCATTCATCACGTACCCAATTAGTGTTACAAACATGAACGATAACAGTTTAGCAGTTATATAAATTAGGGATGGAATTAATAAAATTGTAACAATCTTTGTTAACATAAACTATTGACGTAACTTCCGACCTGCATACTACTCATCTTTCAGTTATTAAAAGACAATGGGGCCAGCAACTTCTAGATCTGATTGACAAATCTTCAATTTTTAAAGATCTGATTGACATATCTCCAATTTTTAAAATGGAGATATGTAGTTCGAAATTTTATTCTCTTAATTCAAAAATTATAAAAAAAGAAGAAGAAGAAAACGACGACAACAACCCTTTGCCATAGGGAAGCATAAATTTCAAAAGGAAAATGCTATATCTTCGGAGCTTCTGTTGGAGACTAGCAATGTATTTTGATGTGTTTTTTAAGTTTTTTTTTTATATAAATTTTTTTAATAATTTTAAATATTTAAAAAAAATAAAAAAATCATAATATTATTAAAAAATATTATTTTAATAACGAAGTAAAATAAAAAATTATAAAAAATATTTTTTTACTTTCTAATTAAGAAAGTGTTTCTTTAATGATATTCTAAATTTATTTTATTTTTTTAAAATATTTAAAAATAACTTAAAAAAAATATAAAATAATATTACATTCCAATAGAAGCTCCCAACGATAACCCATTCCAAAAAGCTTACCACGTCATAAGAAGCTTAGAAAACTGAGAAAAGGCCTTAAAAGCTCAATGAATGTAACCTCGATAATCTTAAAAAGTACTCAACATACAAATTAATCCCAAAGCAAGTTTTTTGTTTTTCAAAAAATAGAAAGCCCGATTAGAATTTGGAAAAGTTGTACGTGCAAAGTCCTGACCCAGCCCAAATCCAATGCACCGAATTCAAACACCGCCCCAACTCCATAGGTTTGTTGTTGGAAATGAGTATTAATGATACATGTTTGAATCTTTTTTTTACTATATTTTTTTATTCATTTTCCTTGATTTATTTATTATTAGTAGATTTAGGTCAAAACAGATTGATTCGTTAAAACATAATTTAAAAATGGGCCAACTTGCTTAATCTGAAATCAACATGTTTAAACTTCGTTTAAAAATTATAATTTTATTATTGTTGAGTTGTAATATTGGTATTTCTAAGTATGCTTATGCTTTTATTGTTGAGATTGTAATTCTGGACCTATGTTCATATTTGTTATTGTAAGGTTTGTAATATTAATTTTATTATGTTAAAATTTAAAAAATATTGATATTTTTTATTAGTAGGCAGTCTTATTTTTTAAAAATATATTATGGTTACTAATAAATATAGATTTTAATTTTTATGTGAAATTATGTTAATTTGATCAAATGGGTTATGTGTGTTAATTCAACCCATTTACTTGAAACAAATTTAAATAAGTCATGTTGACCTATTTCTAATTAATTATTACACAGGTCAAAATAAGTGACACGACACGACCCGTTATCTAAATATGTTGCGTTAGGACTTGAAAGTTTGACATGTTTAGCTTAGCGAGTTGGGGTCGGGTTGACCCATATAGTTAAATGTTCATAATTTGACACGACACGAATACGAATTGGGCATGCCACCCCTAATTAAATGAGCCTATGAATTATATTGAATTGGCTTATTAATGCATGCTGACTAATTATGTCAGATATATATACATGTATATATATTTGTGTTAATGGTATTTATGAGTCATATATATCATGGCCGGCCATTAATCAACTAAATGCCAGATAATTAGGCGTTCTTTGCGTGCGCACTAATTGTTAGGATACTCTCACTTGAGACGTCGACAACGCAGTCAAATGTTCTTCATGTTATATTTAAAAGGGTTCGTCATGTGACCAAAAGATTGAAGCAAATGATCATCTTAATGATCGTCGATGTGTAATCTTTATGGTATTATTAGAAGGTTTCCACACGCTAAGCAAAGATGCATCCTTCCATGCTAAGAAACCTATAATATTATGGTATAATTGTCGAACATGTTATAATGTAGAGAATCCGCTTTATGAATATATATATATATATATATATATGATTAAAACAAGTATATATGATAATGCTCCCAAATTACTTAGTATTTAATTTGATTCTTCAAACCTATAAGTGCGCGCTTGATTGCGATCTATGGCATATTATTATTATTTGGAAAAAACAGGCCATCACTTTAAAATTAATTAAAAGCTAGGCTTTTAAAAGCAACTCTACATGATCATGTATTGGGTGCGTACGTTCTAAATCTTTTGGAGTACTAGTTAATGGACAGTGCATATCATTTTGCATAGCTTTGGTAAAACGCATACATACATATATATATATATATATATATATAGACAAGATTAATGTGCACATGCAAGGACTAGTATATACGACCATCTATTTATGTTTGCCTTTCTATTTTTTAATACAATCGTGATATGATCTGCCACATCATGAGCAGTACATGAACCAAAGCAGTTTGCCCGCCCTGATCATGGCTCACATATCAGACGATATATATATATATATATATATATATATATTGGGTAATTTAGAGCTGGAAATAATCGTTGGCCGGACGCCTAGGCTTGAATTTTGAAGAACCATCAAGCCCGCCCTAGCTAGCCCGCCATGACAGGTCCACCATTTCCTTTTCGTTCTCTTTCATACGCTGCATAACATGATATATATTCCAACATGCAGGATGCTCAATTCCCTGGCCTTCTTGTCTAGCTAGCTAGCTAGCTCAACTTGCTTGAGATAATTAATTAGAATTAGTTTATTAGAAGGTGGCCGGGGATATATTATTAATCGACATGCAGGAGAAACCAAAGCAGTACTGTGCCATGATAAATAATATTAATAATGGATCTGGGATCACAGTACTGCCTATCGGGTACCGGTTCCATCCCACCGACGAAGAGCTTGTCTTTCACTACTTGAAGCGCAAGGTCTTCGCTATCCCATTACCAGTTTCAGTCATTCCCGAGTTCGATGTATTCCAGACTGATCCTTGGGGCTTGCCAGGTAAGTACGTACTGTACGTGATATTGTATTTGCAGCTAGCTCTGGATCATCGAATATGAAAGCCATGCCAGTACTAGAACTAAGTTCAAATTAAATGTCAATATTACTATATATTTTCCTGATTGATGCCACATTTTATATATTCTTGATCAAGCTGCTAGCTAGCTAGGGTGTACATGCAGCTTATATATTACAATATTAATTATATATAATTGTTACGTACGTGATGACTTTATGACTCTAGTTTTAGAAATATTTGATGAGCTAATTAAGCCTATGATCATGTTCTATTAACTCTTTCATGGCATGGCCGGGCGCTTAGGTGACTTAAAGGAAAAGAGGTACTTCTTTAGCACTAGATCAAAGAGGATAAGTACCGCCCTTGACAATAACTACTGCAAGAGAGCTGCTGGTACTACTTCCGGTTACTGGAAGCCTGTTGGCAAATCTAAGCAAATATTAGCATCTGAGAGCAACGTCCGAGCGATTGGGATAAGGAGAACTCTGATTTTCTGCGAAAGGAAGCGTTCTTATGGAGCTCAAACGAGATGGGTCATGCACGAATATCGTCTTGTGAACACTGAAACAAGCCCCTGCTCCACCCAGGTGCATGTGTGTGTGTGTGTGTGTGTATATATAGCTAGGATGATGAGCAGTTACTACTAAATATAAAATCTATGTTCACATGGTTTTGTATGAAAAGTACCATTCGATTTTAAATGAAATTCCGGAGATATATATATATAGTATAACACCCGGTTACAATTATTATTTCGATGGAGCTTGTGAGCTTGATTGTATTGTTTTTGAATTTCTGTCCAGGTGTCTATGATGGTAATGGAAGATTGGGTTGTCTATCTTGTATTCCAAAGAAAGAAAAGACCTGAAAAACAAGGAGTTATGATTTCTCAGCCCTCTAACAGCAAGAAAATTCGGAGACTGGAAGTTAGGCCAACTACAATGAATTACATGGGGGAAGTCAGCTCTGATTTAGGTCCTGATCCTCAGCCTTCTTCTTCATGTAAGAGTGAAATCACTGAGGTCTCCTCTATTATTGGCTTAGATCAAGAAGAAACAAGTACCCACATTAGGTTTTCCCCATGTTCATGAGTAAGAGAGCTGTAAATTAACCTTGTTAAAGACTTGTATCGGCCGGTACTAAAAACTGTTGTTCAACAAAAGAGATCAATGGCCAAAAAGAAAAGAATTAGCACTCAACTGTTTCAAGGGCTCAAGTGATTGTGTTCTGCAAGCAAATCCTTAGTTATTAATATTAATCATGTACGTACGATCATATTTTTTCTCGATTCTCTTATTTTATTCATGAATTAATGAAATTCAAATGAATCATAGTGAGAGGAAAAGATCAGGTACTGGCTCTGCGTGTTGCTCAGAATCTAATTAAGGTTTTATTATGAAAAGGCAAAATAATTTTTTAGACAAAAAGATGACGCAAAGTAATGAATAAGGGAATACATTCAAAGGATAAGCATCAAAAGGAAGAAGCAAATTAAGAGGTTCATGCACTACATGCTCTAATCATGAGTTGGTGAAAAGACGTCGCAAATCCTTTATGGCCGGCAAGAGCACAAACCTGAGCACATGACTAGATGCCAGTGCCAAAGAGCATCCGCACATGCACGGGGCTGAAACTCTCTGCTCTCTCTGATCTCTCTCTCTCTCTCTCAAACAAAGTGTAGAGGAAATGAATACCCCGGCGCCCCCCATAATGAATTCTTTCCTGCAAAGAATCTCTATGACTTTTTGAACTTAATGATAGTTTAAGCAACATAAAAAAACAAAGAGATTCTCAATCGTAATTTCCAGTTGCTGTAGAATTCAAAATTATTTTAGATAAATATTGTGTTTTTTCCTATATAATGCAGGTACTTGAATGGTGTTGGTTGTGTTAGGGAAGGTACGTAACAAGGAACCAAAAGGCCGTTATCTGGGTACTCCCAGGCTTGGAAAACGCAACCCTCGTACGTGGAGGTTCATGAGAATAAGATTAAATATTCCTCTTAATTATCAATTATCATCCTATATATGGAGCTGGCCGGAAAACACTTTATGGATGGCATGTACCAACTCTCTTCCTACAAAAGCACTACTTTTTAAGAAGAAAGTTGGAAAAAATGATAAGTGCCCAATTTGCAAAATTGAAAGTGAGACAATTTTACATGCTTTATGGCAATGCACTGCTGTGAATGATGTATGGGCTTGTAAGGGGAGTGGTGTGCAGAAGTGGAGTGTCATGGCAGAGGATTTCATGGGTCTATGGGATAGGCTTTGTATGAAACTAAATTCTGGTTTATTAGAGGAAGTGACAGTTATTTTCAGCGGTATTTGGCATAGACGAAATAAACTTGTTTTTTAAAATCTTTTTTCTAGTCCTGCACAGGTTTTTGAAGGGCCCTACAATCCTTAGATGGTTTTAGATCAGAGGCAATACGGAGTAAGGAAGCTAACTCAAGTGGTGGGAGCCTTGTGTCTACCATTAAACAGTGGATGATGAGCAAAATTGTGTTGTGGGACTGGGGATTATCATCAGAAACAGTAAAGGGGATCGAGGTCGTGGCTGCATATAGTGAACCACAAAGAATGAATGCCATAGCAGTGTTAGTTGAAGCCATTGCCCTGAGAAGAACGATAGAAGTCTGTAAAGAGATGGGCTTCAACAAAGTGGTCTTTGAAGGTGATGCACTTATAATAATCAATGCAGTGACAGACAATGTGGAATGCTGGACTTGGTATGGTCAGGTCGTGGAAGATGTGAAGAGAAGCTTGAAAGAAATGCTACACTGGGAGATTCAATTTGTTCAAAGAAAAGGCAATATAATTGCTCATAAGTTGACAAAGTTTGCCTTAAATTTAGAAAATTTTACATGTTGAATTGAAGAATGTCTTGTTTTTACATATTTTCCATGTAAACCTCATGTTTTACATGTTGGAATGAGGTTTATTCAAATATATATATATATATATATATATATATATATATGGAGCTGGCCGGAAAGACATGATATATATAATATATCCATGATTTATGTTTTAATAGTCCAGACTCATGAGCTAAGGAACATGAAAATGATAAGAAAAGATATGGTGAAGATATATATATATATATATATATATGTGATCAAAATATTAGAAAGGTGCAATCTCCAGAAGGAATCTCAACTTGATGGCAGGACCCCTTGCAAGTTGGATGAAAAAATATTAATCCCTGTAATGCTGGACATGATGAGCATGATAAAGATAATATTTTCTTCGGATTAGTGAGTTAATATAAGATATGGTTAATCGTCCTTTCAAAGATCGAGCGGATCAACTTGTAATTGGATATTAGAAAATTGTAACAAAATCATTCAACTTGGACATGAATTGGGGAATTATTCAAAATCATAGTGTAACTAACAATTATGTTTCATAATCATTTAACAGTACTTAACCTATATATATATATATATATGAAAAATACTACTCGCAACCGCCTTGCATGGGAAACCTCCGCAGCATCGTGTCCAACGTGGCAAAGCAGCAACATCGTTTGCACTTTGTCTTCGTTCCCATTTCGCCCCCATCCCCATGAATGCTACTCTTCACTCTGTCTTTGTTTCTTTCTACGTCCACATGAAGCCCCATCGTCCTCCACGATGTCGCCACCCCACGAAGTTGAAGCCCGCCGCAGCCCAATCTTCGTCTTCTCCACAGTCAGTCATCGTGTTCTCCACGAACCCACGGATCCACAGAACCCACACGAACACCCGAAGTTACTGTTCGTCTTCTCCACCACTTCCATGTTCATGTGTCCCGAGTGTTTTATTTCACTTTTTTTTTTCGGTCCTTTTTTTTTTGTTGGGTGGAATCTTTTGTTATTGTGAATCAAGAGGATAATGCCTATTCATATTTATGCAGTATAAATTTTCTACCCTACCTCCCGAAGAAATGCTCCCTTTGTTTTCTTACAGAAGAAACCAATTACCTTAGTTCAAGATTAAGAATAAGAAAATGAAGAAACCCCATTAAAAAAAAAAAAAAAAACCAGGAAATAAAGAAACCCCTAAAAAAAAAATGAAGACCTGCACTTACAATATGGTTTACGATGTGGAAAAAAGATGCTTAGGAGGAGATGCCAGAAGGCATGCTAGCAGGATGGAGAGGACCAGTGGCAGTCATGGATGAGAAGGTGATGTACGCTTTGGATGAGGTCAAAGGTCTCTTTGGATGTACGCTTTGGAGAGTTTTTTTTTGGTGAATTTTGGGTTCAAACAAAGAATTCAATTGGTTTCAGTTGACTTTTCAATTTTTTTTTTTAATTTTTGACATATGCTGACGTCATGGTTACACAACGGTTCTGCACGCCGTTTGCACATAACAATGCTCTATATATATATATATATATATATATATGTATATGTGTGTATCTATCTAGCTTGTTGATCAGCTATATTATATGTATAGTACGTAGTAGTTTCGAGTATATCTGAATTAAGAAGTCCTAATTAATGAGATCAGAAAATTAATTAAGAAGATTTGAGACTAACAATTCAATGTACATCATGATGTATTGTTGTTCACACGAAGAGAACTACGCGCAGGTATACAAATGGCCATGTATACGCGCATGTATACTGGATTTAGAATCTTTATTACGAACTATCCAAATTATCGTATATATGTCATGTGGATCGAATTATATATATATATATATATATATAAGCATTAATATTTAATATTAGAGCAGTGCTACTTAAAAGACTTTACACCATGCACAGATTATCCACAATACATAATATGATTTGTAAGATCTAAATTTTAAAATTTATTTTTTGAATCAAATTATGTCATGGTGTGAATAGTGTGTAGTGGAAAAACTTTTAAATAAAATTATTCATAATTAATTATTATTACATACGAAGGTTTTCTTAATTAATTACAAACAAATTAATTAGGTGGCCTGCTAATTGTCATCTTAAAAATTCAAATTCGAAAACGATTTATAGCGCATGGTGTCTGTCATGATGATTTCCTAGCAATATATTGTTAAAGATGTATCGGTTCTTATAGTTTTGAACTTCGATAGATGTGGGAGCTGAGAGAAGATGAGATCGATCTTAGACGTGCCACAAATTAAGGACTAGATTCTCTCGGGATATATATGGACACATGTCGACATGCATTTTACGTACGTCCCTGATGATCTGTAAATCATGATATTCGATCTTACGTGTCGAGATTTTAGTGAATTCTTTAATTAGAAAGATTAAGAGAATGGAAGGGATTCTCCACCCGCCTGCCTCTAATTAAGTTTTTCCAAAGCCATGGTGAATCTGAAACCCATCGCTAGCCTCGTGTTTTTACCAACCCTAATCCGGAACCCTCGTTGCATCCCTTGTTCGTTTCGCAGAAAGTTTTTTCCGTTTCTTACATACCATGATTCAAACCATCGATCGAGACCCTAGCTAGCTACCTTACATGAGTACGCGAGACTCTTTTTTATCTCCGCTAGCTGGATATAATATGATATATATCTCCCTCCTCGATCTGCCCCTAGCTAAGTAATTAATTCATCTCGATCGATCGATCTAATCATCTTATTCGTTCTTTCGTGACACTAGTACTCCTCCTCGATCAATGGGTTGTGGCATTTCAATGTTTGACCCCGAAGACGGCCTGGCTGGCCATGGCCCAACTTGTGAGTTCCACAAAAACAACGTTCACCCCATTGATCATCAGGTCGACTTTGATAATTCTCATGGCCGAAAAAGCATTTCTTGGCCAGCAAAGGTCAAAGGTACGAAACAAATCAAGACGAGGCAGGTCATGTGTTCCGAGGACCCGACGGAAGAGAAAGAGCCTAGAAAGGAGAAGGTCATGTCAGCTAGGAAAGTTGTGCAGGAACTTCGCAAGGAAGAGGTCGAGGAGGATGGACGACGGATCAATAAAGAAGAGGAAAAAGAGATTTGTCATAAGAGGGAAGATAGCCTAATTGGTCCGGGATCCCCGAGTTTTAAGGAGTACTGCATGGATAGTTCTACGTCGCGCGGCTGCAGCAACGATGGTAAGGCCGGCTACCGCTCATGAGATTAGTTATAATTAAGTTCTAAAAAGTATCTGCTGAATTTATTTTTCAAAAATACAAAGAGGTCGACGAGGCTTAATTAAAATAATTAATTAATTATTTTAAAAGCCCTAATTCAAACGGGCAGGTAGCGACTGATTAATTAATAATAATTATTACCTTGTGCAGGCCGGAATGGTGATGCAGCAAAGAGTGACAACAAGCCACAAAAGGAGCTGGGGCCGCTGGAATCCAACGCGGTACGTACGTAAATACGGAATATTGCATCATGACCATTAATTAAGGATCTTATAAATTAATTGGTTTCCAAGCTAATTTCTAGTGATGGTGGTTTAATTAAAAAAATATATGATCAGCCATAAATTGAAAAAAAATAAATTTAAATGCTGGCTTGCAGATCAATCATGTACTATTCACCAGTAAAGTTCATGTACGACGTTTGGCTGGCCTCCCTCAATCAGTATAATTTACTGATTCGGGAGCTGGCAATTTTTTTTCATTCCTTAATTAATTAATTGTGCGTGGAGTAGTTGACGATGATGATGATGATAACAACAATTTGTTAATTTTTTCCTGATCCAAAATAAACCCTGGCCGGTACCTGCTTTTTTAAATCCAAGCCTATCCGACCCAGATGTAATTTTTGACACACGGGTACGGATTTTAAAACTCGATATCTGGGTTTAGATATAAAAATATGAGGAATGCTGAGTATCAGCCTATAGCCGCAGCACACCTCACGTAATATTTTTTTTTTCCAACCCTCAATACACGGGTGTGCAGCGACTATAGGCTGATGCATATATTTTTCCTAAAAACATTGCTACCCGGGATTCTCCCCCCCCCAAATACACTCTCAACTCTCATCTTTCTCTCTCTTTCTCTGTCTCTGCAAAGTGTTATGCCCTCTCTCTCTCTCTCTCTCTCTCTCCCCGCGTCTGCGATATTGCCTGCATTCAATTGTATATATACCAATGTAGCTTCATTATATTATATTCAAATAATAATCAATGTCATGCTTATTATATATATTAATGTTCCAAATATATATTTTTATATAATATAATGTACGTACGTAGCTCGATCTCCCAAGTTCTAATTTGAAGCTAAGATGTCCAATATCACGGCCATGCAGCAGCTTGTACGTACGTTAATGTAGTTAAGTATAACATTTTTAAGAAAATAAATTAAGTAGATGGATCATGATCGTCAGATCTCAGCACCTAATTAATCATAATGATCAGTAGCTAGGTAAATTAAATAAAATGTTAGAATTTTTGGAAGCTGTTTATAAATATATATGATGAATAAAAACATGAAGTTTTACAATTAATTTAGTATGATCGATGCATATATATATATATAGTTAGCTAGGGCCTATATTATATATATATATGTTATTATTTATAATTAATTTCCTTTGATTGGCAGCTGGTTTATGGAACCCAGATAGGCAACAAAAGTCAGAGAAAAGGAATTAGAGGATTTAGAAGTGTACTGTTACACAAGGGGCGCTGCATAGCCAGCAGGAGTTAAATTTTTTACCAACAGATCATCAAATGTACCATCCTAACTATATGTGTGTACACACACACACACACACATATATATATATATATATATATATATATTATCTTGATCTCATACGTGGGAGTTAGTTCGCTAAAACTGGCCGGTTTGAAAACCCGCATGATGATGCAGGTTCCTGTTCTTTTATTTTTTTAATTTATTTTTTAGATAGAGATCGTACGTAGACGATTATATATGATCATCATGTGGCTTATGCCACGTACGTGCTCATGTGAATGTACTGCATGCAGTTGATCATGTTATTATGATATATGGTCATGAATCTTTCTTTGTTTTAGTACTGCATGCATGCATGTAGTCACGTCGCAGGCCGGCCAGCATTGGGTTAATTCGTTGATTCTCAAAATTAAGAATGTTATTAATGACTTTAGATATATACACGTGTGTGTATATATATATATATTTAATTACGGAACATGCAATTCCATTCCAAATTAATTAAGAGTAGTTGCATGCATATATGCATGACTGTTTCTGTTGTTGTAATGATGTTGGAGATTGAGGAACGTCGTGGGTACAATCTAAGACTGAAACAAAAAATTTAATGGTGTGTTTGGATGTTGAGTTGAGTTGAGTTGAAATGATAAAATATTGTTAGAATAATATTATTGTTTATTATTATTATTATTTTGAAATTTGAAAAAATTAAATTGTTTATTATATTTTATGTTGAGATTTAAAAAAATTATAATGATGAGTTGAGATAATTTAAAGTTCCAAACAAAGCAAAGTGGAAACTTGGTAGCTAGCCAAGTTACTGCCTGCCTGCCTGTCTGCCTTGGATAGCATCGATCAATTGCCTGCATTTAAGCAGCGGGGAATTAGTATTGTTCAAAATCCATATGGATATATATATATATATATATATATATGCATACACGAGTAATACTAAACATACCGAAGATTTGTTCCGAGTTGCTGTCCCCAAATGTACATTTCATTTTTTTATTTTTATTTTATTTTATTTTATGTATTTTTTTAATCATTATAAATATTTATAAAAAAAATAAAAAATTTACAATATCATTAAAAAAATACTTTCTTAATCACTAAGTAAAAAAAAAAAAAAAAAGGTTCAAGACACACTTTTGGGATAAAATTTCGGGACGTTTAGTATTTATGTATATATATATCAAATTTAATTAAATGGAGAATTTTATTAATTTCAAAGGCTAAATTAAAATGTATCGTAATCATGTGTATCATTGAACATGAGCAAGAAAAGACAGACGTGACCTCACCTGGTTTTCCTAATTTTAATTAAGAATAATTGATGAGAACTAAGGTGGGCCCTGTTAGTTTCAGATGGACTAATTACAAGATTAAGGTCAAGAAGATCAAGGAATCAATGCTATGATTGGTACAATTCACTTGGGATGAAGCTAGCAAAACTCCAACATTCAAGATGGATTTAAATGATGAAAATTCAGTTTTGATTTATTTGATAAGCTATGGAAGAGAGCAACAACATGACTTAAAGGTTTTGGGCCTTTGAAGGCTTTCAATTTATTTAATTAATTTAAATTACTTATTTTATTAGTTTAGAATAATTGAGATTATTATGGGAAGCACTTAAGGGAGCCTAGTCAAGGGCATGGTGGAAAATTTATTATTTTGTTAAACTAGGATTTCAAGAAGTACTGTAGTGAACTAGGGTTTCAAAAGTACTGTAGCCGAGTTACTGTAGCTCCGTAATGTGGCCACGACACTACTCACTCATGGATATTTTTGGAAGATGGAGCATTATTTTGGTTAGGGTTTTAATTAGGTTTTGGTTTAAAAAAGCCTTCAAGGGCCCAAAACCTTTAAGTTATGTTGTTGCCCTCTTTTATAACTTCTCAAATGAATCAAAACTGGATTTTTATCTTTCAAGTCCATCTTGAGTGTTGGACTTGGGATGAAGCTAGCAAGACTCCAACACTCAAGATGGACTTGAAAGATGAAAATCCAATTTTGACAGGTTCATATAAATAATGCTATTCTTTCTGCTGATTCTTTCCCCTCGAAGTTACCACTTGTATTATTATTATTATTATTATTATTGTTATTGTTATTATTATTATTTAATGATTAAATAAATATTTTTTTAATAATATTATGATTTTTACTTTTATTTTTTTAAATATTTAAAAGTATTTAAAAATATATATAAAAAAATTAAAAAAATATAAAATACAAAACAACCAGGAGCTCCCAGCGGTACTGGTGGTAGCTCCCAGCAAACGTTTGGGTAGTGAGAATACCTGAGAAGTGTTGAGAATATTTGTAAATAGTTATGAGTAGAGATTGAAGTGAGTTTGTGGGTCCCATTGAGAATATTTTGAGTTGTTTGGATTTGTGAAATATGTTGAGTTGTTAACTTTTGGATAGGTAGTTGAAAAATATGTGAGTCCCATAAATATTATAGTGATTTTATTTTTACTAATAAATATTATAGTGATTTTATTATAGTGATTTTTTAATGTTAATAAATATTGTAGTGATTTTATTTTATTTTTATATATAATAATGATAAATATTATAATGATTTTATTTTTTATTTATATATAATAATGATAAATATTATAATAATTTTATTTTTATATATATAATTGTGATAAATATTATAGTAATGTTATTTTTTATTTATATATTACAGTGATTTTATTTTTTATTTATATATAATAGTGATAAATATTATAATGATTTTATTTTTTATTTATATATAATAATAATAAATATTATAATAATTTTAAAAAAAATTTTGAAACGAAAATAATTTATTATATTTGATATGTAAAATACTTTTAATAATATAAAAATATTTAAAAAATATTGAGATATCCAAACGTAGGCATGCAGATTGCAGAACCCATTGTCTCTCTCTCTCACCCGCTGCTGACTTTTTGACTCCTTCTACTGATATTGTACATCGAACAGCTCGGAAACAGAGTTGACTCACACAGAGAGAGAGAGAGAGAGAGTCCCATGCCCACGTGTTCCCCTCTCTCTTTATAACCATCCTATTCTTGCCGCGTCACACTTCCCTAACCTGGGCCGTCGCAGATAAAGATTGTTCCTGAATAGCCTCTTCTCTCCTTCCACGGATAACCAAAATTGTCCTTTCTCTGCACTTTTCGTCCTACCGGCTTCCCCTTTTTCACTCTGGTGAATGTCTAAGGATTACCTATACCCACCACTCGCTCCCCCCTCTCTCTCTAACCCTCTGAGCTGTTACGAGTCGTTTTGACCCACTGAGAGAGGTGTTGCTGCTTCTTCTTCTTCAATGTCGTCCAAGTTATCGAATATATAGAATCCTAACCTCTCTGCCCGTGGGGTTTTGGAGGTGAATTTTTTATATTTAATCCTCCGGCTTTGAATTTTAAGTAATATTATAGAAGAATACATATTTTTTTCCCTAACGGAGTCTGCGTTTGCTCTCTCTGCGTCTGTTTTCGGTCATTTGGTTTAGGGTTCGTGGGAAATGAAGTCCTCTCTGGGGAAGCTGCGGAGACTCGCGCTGCAGAAAAGCGATGCCAAGGATAAATCACATTTTCTACCCTCGGCACACTTGGATGAGATTGCTCAGGCTGCTAGGGTAATTCCCCAATGCGCCCCACAACCCCCCCCCCCCCCCCCCCCCCCCCCCCCCCCCCCCCCCCCCCCCCCCCCCCCCCCCGGCGGCGGCCGTGAATTTTAAATACCCAATGCTTTATACTAATTGAAAGTTTCTTGACGATATTTCCAGATTTTCTAAAAGTCGATTCGGTAGTAAATTCATTAAACATCTTTGCCTACATCTCGGCGAAATATTGATTCCGCAAGCCGATTTTTTTTTTTTTTTTTTACGAGAAGATTACGGCTTAACTTGAATTATTTTGCAATACATTCATTACATGAAAGGGTGAAACTATGTATTTTCTCGGAGTATAATGGTCTTTCAACAAAAGATTCAGCAGAGCTCCAGAATAAGTTTACACTCTCTTGTGCTCTTTGCGCGTGATAATTTATATGTATGTGAACTAATAACGTCAAATTTACTATCATCTGCTGTGGGTTGTGAGTATGATTCCAAATCATGTGTCGATACGAATCTGTTGGTTAGAAGTGTGAATTTTATTCAGCTTGTGGGTGGATATGTACAGCAACTAATATCATCACCAAAGGAAAACTTTATGATGGCTTAAGTCATGAAATTATGAAGTACAAATAGAGTGAAACAGTTGACTGAGGTTACTAATTTCAGCAGCAAAAATAGCTATGGAACACATGTGGTTTTTGTTACTCTATCACATTTATTGTTTACCATCAAAACCTTGTATTCATGTGGTAGATAATGGAAAATGTCGGGTTTTATTTCTATCAATTGAGGTTATTTTGTTCATCAATTCAGATGAAGGAATTTTGATTGTCCAGCTAGCTCATTTCCCTCATGAAAGCGTTTTTTGTTAGTTTTATATTATTCCTTCATTTTCTTAGGACATGCAAGAGATGAGAAAATGCTATGATAGCTTACTTTCTGCAGCTGCCGCAACTGCAAACAGTGCATACGGTAACCATTTTACTACAATCTATGCAAAAGATCTTTAGGTTCCATATTATGCTTTTCAATGATAAAACCCAGAATGTTCTTTGATGACATTCAATTTGGAACATTCTCTGCAGTTTATTTTTCTGACCAAATAGCGGTATTTGGAATATAAATTAATTTCGAAGTCCTAAACAGCACTAAACATCTCAACAGAGGAAATTTCAACTTATTAAGCCATATCCATGGTTTCTCATCTGATTTGATAAAGGTAAATTGAATCCATACACTCACATTACCCACATACAATCACTTATAAAAAAATTAGACACATACAATTATGGGCCATTTTGATGTATTGTGTCTTATCCCATGTAACCTTCATATTTAAGTTATGACTGCCAATTTTCAATATGGTAAAAATCTAAACTTCACTTTACTCGAGTTATACTGTTGCAGTATGTTAAAAACATCTATACGTTATTGAGTTTTGGGATTGGTTGACAAATGCATATCGAAATGTCATACATTACGTGTTCATCTTAACATCATTGAATCTCCTATTTGACTCCATATGCACTTTCAGAATTCTCAGAGTCACTGCGGGAGATGGGTGCTTGTCTTGTGGAGAAGACCATGTTACATGATAATGAAGAGAGTGGTGAGTGAATAAAATTTTTTGACTTGGTTTTCTGAGGTGTTTAAAATCATTTATCGCTTGCATGCTTTAAGTTTTCCACATTTGTCAATAGGTAACTTTTTGCTAATGTTGGGGAAAGTGCAGTTTGAACTTCAAAAACTTGTTGATAGCTACGTAAGTGCTTACTATTGCTCCTTCTACCTCATACTTGATATCATTTACTATTGCTCCTTCTACCTCATACTTGACCTTTTTGCTTTTGTACATCAGCGTGCTCATATATTAATGACAATTACAAACCCTTCAGAGTCTCTTCTCAACGATCTTCGGACAGTTGAGGTTTGTTCACATGCATTTCTCTCCTTTTATTATCATTGGAGATTTCACATAATTTTCTTCCTTGAAATGAAGATCGTGGTGACGATAATGGATATGTATGGACCTTCATTAAGCTATATTTAGACATTGGTTTTTTGTTCTTGGGCTTGGGTTAATGTGTTTGTTGGCTTTTCACAGGATTGGATTCAGTTAATTTTTCCAACTTATCTGCTTTCTATGTTGTTTATGATTAGCCTGAGATTTCTTATCTATTTTCTCTAATAAACTTGCTGACTAGAAAGAATTATATATTTTAGATATTGGTAGGCTGTTAAGAGGCCAGGTTTTCTGACCTGCCAAGTCGTACATTTTGATTGACCCGATCTGACATGACAACTTCTGAAATATATTGGCTTGGTGATCGAAAAGCCGGCTAGACCTCCAACGTATGTCAGGTTGGGAGTTGGTAGTGGGTTAGTGGAATCCCGACCACACGTGTATTAAAGGGCACAACTTAGCTTTTATATAGAAGCCTTGCTTAAAAAAAAAAAAAAACTAGAACTGGACTGAGAATTCTACCACTGTAAAGATCAATCCCTTCTGTCCTCTCTCTTGACTCTCACAGTCGTAGGTCGCAAACTCTAGCATTTTCTCTCGTCGCCATCTCTTTCACATAGCATTTTTTTCTCATTAGATCCCCTGTAAATTCAAAGCCTTAGTTTCCAACAGTCGTACGAGCTTGATTCGTAGAACCTCTCTGCATTTGCTTAACTAAACTTAGCATGCCTTAGGTGTGATGGTGTGGTTTATGTTTGGATCTAGTGGTTTCGTCATGTTTATCTTCTGATATGAAGATCTTATTGTAAAATTATTCCAATATTTTTTATAGATTAAGAAGGATATCTTTTGATCTTCCAATAGGAAGTTTGGGGATTGTCAATTCCAACCCCTCAGGATTGGAAGGTGGAATGTTAGTTTTCCGAGACGATCCATCTCCGGAAGAACACCCCTAGATGTTGTTCAGCTCAATTCCAACTCCTCTATTGAGTGGAAGGCGGATTGCCAGTTTTCCAAGATAATCAACTCTGGAAAAACGCCCCTAGATATTGGCTCCTTCCATCACTTGGGCAAGTGGCTTAGGCTTTCTAAGATCTAGTGCCTTGAAGGTGCCTTTACCTTTGATTGCATTGGTGATAAAAATCCGTAGTCTTTGGCTTTTACTTATGATATTTTCAGTCCAGCCAATTAAATGCTTCTACATCACTTGCCTAGGAAGGTCCTGATCTCCTTGTTTTTATCTAGTCATGTTGACTAAACTGATTTAGTTTATCTGGGCATTGATTTGTGAACAATGCTCACCATCCCTTGTATTGTTTTCTGGTGCAGGAGATGAAGATACAATGTGATGAAAAGAGGTCCTTATCATTCTATTATAATCTATTTTGTCAGATTTGGAAGTAAATTTCTTCTAAAGGTGATACATTCTGTGCAGAGATGTATATGAATACATGATGGCACACCGGAGAGAAAAAGGAAGGTCAAAAAGTGGGAAAGGTGAAAATTTTACTGTACAGAAATTGCAAGCAGCTCATGAGGAATATAATGAGGAGGCATCCCAATGCGTTTTCCGGTTGAAATCCCTTAAGCAAGGGCATTCTCGAAGTCTTCTAACACAAGCAGTTCGTCACCATGCGGCTCAGGTTTTCTTTCTCTCTCTCAATTTCAAATTTTAAGAACTTCACTGTTCTTATTATCTATATCTTTTTTTCTGCTTTGTGTTCAGTTGACTTTCTTTCGGAGGGGACTCGAATCACTGGAGGCTGTTGAACCACATGTAATATGTATCACGGAACAGCACCATATTGATTACCAGCTCAGTGGACTTGAAGATGATGATGGGGAAGATGGCGAAGATGGCGAAGATGATGGTGAGAATAGCTATAGTGCTAATGATACTGGGGAATTGAGTTTTGAATATAGATCAAATAAGCAGGGGCTTGATGGTGTTTCCATGTCAAAGACTTCAATGGAGGTGTGTATCAATCGTGACTAAAAGTATCTTTTGTTCACTATACTATCTGGGCCCAAAGGTGTAAGGCAAAAATACTCGACAAATTTTCCTGGTTGGAACCCAGCCTTAATCCTCTAAAATATCAGCAGGTTTGATAGGTTTGGTGGCTCGATTTAAGCAAATATCAACCCTAGCTGTGGTTGTAATCAATAGCTATGACCCCTAGAAACCTATAAAAAAAAAAAAAAATAGCTGTGACCTCTAGAAGTTCACAAAAAAAAAAAGGCTGATCCCTGTATATTAAAAAATATATAGAGGGATATGGGAAGTTTTAAAGGCCAGGGGCTCTATGCCCCCCCTCCAGCTATGCCACTGGTTGTAAACATTATTGGCATGGTGATCATTGTGTTAGTTCGGACCTTTGTTTTTTGTTTATTCTCCTTGAGCTATTGCCATTTGGACACTGTTTAATTTTGCTTCTTTTATTACTTATAAAAAAAAATTGCTTCTATTATGTCTTTTTCATGTGCCTATGATTTGGTAGCTTATTCCCCAGGTGGATGAAGTGGGCCGGTCATTTCCCCAGGCGTCGACCACAGAAATTACAGAGGTATTGTCCTTTATGCCTTTCATTGGTGGATCTTTCTGGTGAATTATACTTTGTGATTTAGCTTTGAGCTGCCAAAGGACAAAGTGACAAACATAAATCACAGCCAAACCACCGGTTTCTCTTTACCTCTGATAAAGACTGGCATGCTTGGCTGAGGGGACAGGTGAGAAATCACATCATAGAGAGAAAAGAGGATTGCAGGAGCAAAGGAAAGGAGGGATGAGATCTCTTTGTGGGATGCTCTTTGTTTTTCCCTTTAGTTGACAACTAAACTTGCACTGTATTTTGAGTTCCATCATGTAACATTCAGCTTCTTGAATTACGTATAAAAAAGAAACATTCAGCTTCTTGAATTTGCGTCTAAAACTTCCTTGTGCAGATGAGTCTTGACAAAAACCAAGAGGATGTCAGAGTCTCGAGTAGAGAACCTAGAGTGGGTAGCCATTCAGCTCCAATATACGCTGAAAAAAAGTTTGATCCGGCGGAAAAGTTAAAAAATATGAAACCAGTATCTATGCACACATATGTTCTGCCCACACCTGTTGATATAAAGGCTTCAAGTTCATCAAGAGCAAGTAGTGCAATTCCCCAGGCAATGCAAAGTGGTCGCATCCAGGATTTCTGGTATTCTTCCCCATTGGAAGATAAGAAGCATGAGAAGGATACTGGCAATGGTAGCTTGTCAGTGCATACTATCTTAAAATCACAGTCAGTACTCAAGGAGAGCAACAGTAATACCTCCATTGCACTACCCCCTCCTTTAGCACATGGAGTTCCACTTCCACAGCTAGACGCATTTAATGCTTCGGATACTAGAAAAATCAAGCGACAAGCTTTTTCAGGTCCATTTGTTAGTAAGCCAGGGTCAACAAAGCCTGTTTTATCTGCCAGTGGTCCCATTGTGTCTACTGAATTGCCCCATGTAGTTTCTGGAATGATTTCTCGGTTGCCAATTCCTCAGCCTTCTTCATCTCCAAAAGTATCCCCAAGTGCTTCACCTCCCCGTGTTTCTTCACCCAACTTAAGTGAGCTTCATGAGCTTCCTAGACCTCCTGGTTCCAAGTCAGCAGCAATATCTCCTGGTTTACTGGGTCACTCTGCTTCAGTGGCCATCAGAAATCAGGAGCCATCTGGAATTAATAAAATCCCTTTGGAGGCATCAATTGCAGCTTCTCCACTTCCAATTCCTCCATTAGTCGTCCCTCGGAGCTTCTCTATACCCTCAAGTAGTCACAGAGCAATGGCAATTCATGTTGCAAAGCTTTTAGATTCTCCTCAAGTTCCTGGCAAGGCTAAAGAAGTTGCTTCATCTCCATTGACACCTGTTTCCCTCTCAAAGCATTAATGCGGCATCAACTGTTAATGAAGTGGCCTCTGAGTCTAGTCAAATCCGAGGTGAGTGAGGTATCATTTTGGCCTAGAAATTGACATGTCCATCTGCATAGCTGCATAACATTGCTTATGGTTTTCCATGGTTGATAATCGACATTGGAAAACTCCAGTGCTTAAAGTATTTTCAGTTCATTAGGATTAAACTGGTACCAAATGTGTCAGTTGTAGAAATCTTGTATTGCTCTATGCCTTTTTTGGAGTTGTGCGTAATAATCACATTTTATCGCAGTTGCAGTAGTTAGTTGCGATGCCAATATTTATTTCTAAGTTGGGAACATCTTCAGTAAATGCAGGTGGAAGCTGATTTTTCTTTTTGCATGTGGGTCCGGTCGGCCTGGCAGAAGATTGTTTTGGGCACTTATCTTCATGTTGGGTACGGTTTTTGTGAATATGATGTTTTCTGCACTGTTTAGTTTCTCATCTCAGTTCTTGTGCATTGTTTGTGTAATTGATAGTGATGAGAACTAAACTCTACTCACTTGTGGGACTCTGTAATGTCTCACTTACATATTCAAATGAAGAATTTGCACTCCTAATTGTTCTCCTCTTTCTAGAGTTTTTTTTTTTAAATTTTATTTTGGACTCTTGAGATTTTCAAACTCGGCTTTTAAGAACAACTCCATTCTTCTATTAATTATCTGGACTTTTAGGTTCTCCCATGGGTCATTTGGGATTGGGGTTGGGCGGGGCGCAGGAGAGAGGACGACCTTGGGAGAACACGAGCCCTCCCCCACATCAGCGTCTATGAATATATATATATATATATATATATATATGTTTGGCCTAAGAATGATTTAGTATAACTAATCCCACTCCCAAATTCAACTCTATGATTGTTAACCTCCAAAAAAAAAAAAAAAAAAAAAAAAAAAAATAAAAATGAAATGGACGGATAACCATCTCTCTCTCTCTCTCTCTCTCTCTCTCGGATGCTCAAATGGAACAGTGAGAGTGGGCCAAGTCTTACTAGCATGCATGGATTGGCACGGCAATACCCAACAAGAGCGTAGGCCAGAGCTGCCTTTTCTTTTCTTTTCTTTTTTGAGCTTTGCTACACAACCTCCACCACACTCCACACTCCACACTTTTTTAAATTTTTAAATTTTTAATATTTTTTTTAAATTTTTTTTTGAGTTTATTCTTTTTAAATTATTTCAAATTTTTTATTTATTATTCATATAATAAATATTTAATAAAAGAAAAAAATAATAAAAATTAAAAATAATGTGGAGTGTGGAGGTTGTGTGAATAGTAGGAGGTTTAGTAGATTTTTTGTTCTTTTTTAGGCTTCTTTCTTAGCCACATGTCTCTTGTTGAAAAGGCCACGTGGTTTTAATTGACAAGAGATTGCATAAAGCGTTTCTGCTCTTGGTGCTACTCCCACCGAAAATTCGGTACGAATGGAAATTAAATAGTGTAAATTGTTTTTTTTTCTTCAATTATTTTTTAAATTCTTTTAAACATTTTTGAAAGAAAAATCACAGAATCATTAAAAAAGCACTTCATTAATCATTACATAAAAATATAAAAATAAAATTTGGTACAAAATATATGTACAATTTTTCAATGGCTCTATCATTCTCTTCTCTTTTGACACCATCTCTATTATTTGTAAAATTACATCCATCCCCACTTGACTTAAGATGGCGATAGGGGTGGTAAATCGTGTTAACGAGTCGTATTCATGTCGTGTCAGATCATGTATATTATACAATAGATGTCAACTCAAACACGACCTGTTAAGTTTAATGAGTCAGATTTTCAAATCCTAATATGATCTATTAAAATAATGGGTTGACATGACAAGACAAGTTTTGACCCGTTATGAATTAATTAAAAATATAGTGACACGATACGATCTGTTTTAACCCGTTTTATGTAAATAGGTTGAATTAACCCAAATAATCAATTCGACCTGATTAACATAATTTCATATAAAAGCTAAAATCAAAATATCTCCAAAAAATATAAAACTAACTACATAAGTTCAAAATTACAATCTAAATAATAAAAACACCAAAATTACAAAGCATCAAAATATCCATTTTTAAAATATTATTTTCTTGGGTGGGGGCTATTGCTTGTAATGGACTTAATGTCCATGACTTTCTTCTTTCAATTATAAATTATAGCCAGGTACCTTTCATGTATACTCCATGTATACTTGAGTTTTTGCCTATTATTTTGAAACTTATTGATTAGTGATAAGAAAAAAAAAAACATATCAACTTATTTTGACCCGAATCCATTAACATCAAATCTAAATCTACTAATTTCGTATTGTGTTTGTATTAAATTATTGGGTTATGTCAAATATTATCACCCATAGATGACAATTGCCACCAAATGTAATGCATACTCATAAAAGACTTTGAACATAAGTTTTGAAAATTTCTTCCTACAGCACTAAACTAATTCTTAATGCTCTGAAAATTAATTAATTTTTTTTAAAATAGAAAAAGCTTTGAACCATTTTATTTATTTATATATATATATAATTGTAATTCTACATAATAGGTGTGGTGTGGAAGTAGTAACAAACCAAACTGATGTAAATGCGCTGCGTCTCTCTCTCTCTCTCTCTATATATATATATATATATATTTGTTTTTTTAATTTTTAATTTATTATTACTGTCATAAGAATCTAAGATACACACAGACAATACATTGATAAAGAAAAATTAGAAAATGAGAAATGCTTTGCTTAGATTCCGAAAATGGGTACCGAACATTTTTCACAAAACCTCTTTTTTTTTTTTAATGATTAAAAAATTATTTTTAATGATATTGTGAATTTTTTATTTTTATTTTTTAAAATTTATGATGATTAAAAAATTACATAAAAAAAAGAAAAAGAAAAAGAAAAGTTTTGTTTTGGGTTTATAAACACAAATTGGCAAGCACACGTGTCCCATCCCTGCCCATTGCCCAATCCTTCCTCCTTCTACAAGTACAAACCCAAGCCCTCGTTTCTCCTCTTCTTCCCCTCGCTTCTCCTCTTCTCTTTCCTTCTTCACCCTTACAGAAGGTATTCGTTTTCCTGAATTTCCTACACCCTTCTCTCTACTCCCTTCCCTTTTTCTAAATTGTCTGTGATTTTATCTTTTGCTTTTGCTTTTACTCATTATTTTATCTGAGGATTGGATTTATTTTGCCATGTGATATCCCTCTAATGATTTAGCTACGTGGTTCGTCTCTGATCACAGGCCTTTGTTTGTTCGTCTCTCAATCGAACTAACCATGGACTACCAACCCATTTTCTTTGTTGTTTGATTTTGGTTATTTTTAGTCCATAATCTGGGTGACCAGGCTAGGCTAATGCTGTGGTTAGTTTGATTCTGCCTTGATTTAGTTGTTTTTTGAGGAATTGTGGTAATTGAAATAGATTATTCTCTTCAGCAAAATTTAAAATAAACAAAGAAAGAAAACTGAAACGAAGAAACAACGTTTGCTTGTAGTTTTAGTATATGACGACTCAGAAGCTTATGGGTCTTGGCTTCGTGTTGAATGCCTTTCGTACAAGTAACCCCTTGTGACTTCTTGCCGCAGTTATTCGTCGTTGATTGTTTTCTGGGTTATTAATTATTCTGCTGTTGGCTTGTGGATTTTCTATCTTGATAGATTTGGTTGATTTGCAGCTTGTTTTGTTTGCCAGGCTCTTCCTCTGCCTTATTTTTCCCTTGCAATTTATTGCAATAGAATACCATAAATTACGTGTCAATTTTAACTTCATGAATTGGCTATCATTGGAAGCATTTCATTTGTCACTCCCCCCCCAAAAAGACCTGTATAAAATTGGAGCCCAAATGGATTAGTTTTATACACGAAAAATGTAAATTCGGAATTGAATGTGGCACCTAACTAAAATCTGGATTACCGTCTTTTGTTTCAGGTGTATGCATTGATTCTTCAAGCGGCCATGAGCCATATGTACTGGTGTGGAGGTTGGAAGGTCTGTGCTACGTGTGATTTTTGGATATCTGTAATGTGCTTGGGTCTCTCTTTGCACCCTTCCAAGGGAGCGGGAGTAAAAATGCTGGAAATGTGGATGCCCGTAGTAGGTACATAGCATTCAGCTTCTCTCTAGATTTGAGAATCAATACTGTAGGTCCGAGGTTCGTGATATAGCAGAATTTGTGGAGCATTTTTTTTTCTTTTTCTTTTTTCAAAAAAATTTGGAGTGACAAGTTCACATGTACATCTGATTAAGATAACAGGTTCTTTGTTGATTAGAAAACTAGGTGGAGAATGGTGAATTCATACAAGTAGTGTGGGTGAATGAAAACTGACATTGCACCTTAGAAAAGCAAGTCATTAAGATCTTTTAGAAAGTATACACATTAGTTTTTGCGAATACTACCGATGGGCTTGCCGCAAGTTCCTTCAAGCGAAACAGGCGGGGAAGTTGAAGAAGCACCGTTGGGTACGTTTTTGCAGAACCCACCTCGATTTACTGATGCAAGCACCTGTGTCATGGAGGGAATGCGCAGCGAAAGTATGAGCCGATTTACTGGGAATCCACCATGCTCTTCTTGGATAGATTTCCAAAGAAACACCTGCTTGGAGCTTGCAAAGGTTCATGACGATTCATTTAAGTTTAGAGGGGCAATGGAAGTTACTTCCAATATTCATGGTATGAGAATTGGTTCTGTGGATAAAGGTAATTGGTCGACTTCTAAAAGTGGGTGGAATATTCAGAAACCTGTTTCTAGGGTCGTGGGTTTTGAATCAGGTGGAACAAGTTCTCCAACTGGACTCAAGGGAGTCTCAGTTGTTGATGTTCATTCTTCTGCTGGGAATAATGTCACACTCAATGAAAGTGAGTCCATTGGTGCACTAGCCAGGAAGCGATTGTTGTCACCATTGAGCAGTATGCTTTCCCCTGATCAATTTATCATTGATTCGCTAGACATTGGGTGCAGAAATATTAAGGCAAATTCACCAACCTTTAACCATAATTCTAGTATTTCTCTAGCGAAAGATAATAAGAAAGCAAATATTGGTAGCCAAAACCATGTTACCTTGCCAACCTGGTCCTTGTCTAATTGCTTGGAACAGAAGAATATAGAGTCCGATAATGGTAGAAAGGGATCAATGTTATTCACTGATGGCCCTTTGCTGGAAAACAAAGAACTGCCAGATTGTAGTAGTTGTTTATTTTCACCTGGGCTTGATCACTGCATAGATTCAAGTAAGGCAAGGTCTCAAAGTGGGGCAATATCAATATCTCCCCTAAAGGTCGACTCACCTTCACTTTCTTTGTCACCTCTTGGTCCAAAGTTTGCTGAAAGAATGAAAACTGCTGGAGGATGCAGGACAATCAAAAAGAAGATGGAGGACCGTCATTTAACCTTAAAAGATATAGGACAATCACTTGAAAGATCTGACAGAGGCATTATCCTTGCCTGTAATGCAGAGGATAATAGGATTGCCAGCAAATCATTTGAAGAAATTTATATTTTGCGAAAAGAACTCCATCCATCTTCTTTGGAAAGTAATGCTGACCGAAGTTGGCCTCTTTCCCAAGAGTCAGTTCCAACCTTCCAATGTAAAAGATTCATTAGAAGTCTAAGTGGACTTCCTGTTCGGAGGTCCCTGATTGGTTCATTTGAGGAGTCTCTATTGTCTGGTCGGTTCTTATCCGGAAAACTCAGTCAGGTTAGCGATGATTTTATGTTGTGTAAGTTTTGTTTATACCATGAATCCAGTTTTTGGAAGTCATTCTCCACGGACATCGGAGTCCGCCACTTACTGTTGGTATCTTATTTGTATAGACAATTGATGGCTTTCTAGCTGTACTAAGCATTACTGGAGGGAATTTTTCACCACAGACAAGGAAGCTTCCATTTTCAGTATCCAGTGTGGATGGAGATTGCTACTTGCTGTATTATGCATCCATAGATCTTGCGGGAAGTTCATCATTGAAGAAGTGCAGTGGCCAAAAACTGAGACGAGGCCTTGGCAATGATGATTCGCAAACTGTCAAGAGCCGCCTGCGCATTCCAATGAAAGGGCGTATACAGCTGGTACATGGCTTCTATCTTGAACCGATTGTTACATCTTCATCTTGTACCACCCTTATGACCATTGAACTACTGGATTATTTAATTGGAAAACTTTGTCATGATGGATACAGCATAGCATGCTTGTGTTGCCCTCTTTGTATATTTGGGTGGCACCCCTTGTGCTCTTTAATAAACTCAGTGACGTTATTTATAAAAAAAAAAATGTTGTAATTACCTATCAAAAAAACTTATCAAAAAATAAAAGACTAATTTTTTTCTCAGTTTTGGGGATGATTTCTAAGTCTTAGTACATACTGTTGGTTTTAACATCTTATGATGTAAGAAATGGTTTCTGTTTAATGTTAAGTTGAATTTATCTCCACAGGTTCTCAGCAATCCAGAGAAGACACCTCTTCACACTTTCCTTTGCAACTATGATCTAACTGACATGCCAGCTGGTACCAAAGTAAGATGACCTTATATCCCGAGTATAGATAGAATGACCACCGTGACATATTTTGTTCTGTTTTGACACCAGTTTTTAGCAGTAGCCTGAAAACTCCCATGAGATTGCGATTAAGTTTAATTTCCTCCCCAGAGAATCTGACAATTGATGATGTAAAATTTAATATTCCCCTTACATATTATAACTGTAAGTGCAAATCCAATTTCTGATCATATGGGCATTTCCCCCCACCCTCTTTTTGAGGGAAGGGGTGTGGAATATTTAGCGGGGTCTTCATATACTTGTATGTAACACGCTGTCTCTGATGAGTTTCTTTTCTTTACATGAAAGTAGACATTCTTGCGGCAGAAGCTCACCCTAGCTTCATCCAGCCCAAATTCTGCACAGTTGAAGCAAGGGCATATAGATATAAACAGTAAAGTTATAGACAAGGGGGTTCCAGTCTCACAGCAAAGCCGTACTATACAGTTTAGCGAGGAAGTAAGGAGTGCAGGTGGTGTTGGCACTGTACATACAGTGAGATCCGTGGATCAAAAAAATGAAATTAATCGAAGTGAAGAATCTAAACGGGTGGATTCAACAGATAAAGGGGAGCTGTCCAAGAAGTTTCTCAACATGGGAGGGCTAGGTTGTCCATCCTTTGTTATTGAGCATGGGTGTGACACTGATCAATGCCAGAGGATTGAGGGGAAGGACAACAGCTGTGCTGGTAAATGTTGTGAAACTCTCGGGAAATCACATGGTTGTTCAAAGGTCAATGATAATACCGCTGGTGCCGGTGCACTTCGCTATGCTCTTCACCTCCGTTTTATTTGCCCTTTCATCACAAAATGTTCTAAGTCAGTTCGGAAATGCAAATATGATCCTCTATCTGCACCACAAAATAAACATGTGGAAGGGGAGCGGAGGTTCTACCTTTACAATGACTTAAGGGTTGTGTTCCCTCAACGCCATTCAGATGCTGATGAGGGCAAGGTATGTGAAATTTAACATGCATGGTTTTAAGAGTGCTTTTTGTTAATCCAGTTTTTGACAGACCTCTTTTGATTCGTTGTTTAGCTTTTGCTAGCAGTGCATTGATTGATTGTAAATATCATCCTTCTCGCATACCATGATGGCTCAAGCTTTTTCCTTCGTTGATTGTTCCTCCATGTTGGTCTTTTATGTTATAAACATTTCAATATAGTAGTATGAAATGTTCTTGTTTTTGGATACAATATATTTGTTTCTCGACATTTGAAATCAGTGGGAAAGCTAATGCTTCCAACTTCTATCGTAAATTGGTGGTTGGTTTAACGTATAAAGGACAACACGTTTTGCATTTCCTCTTGCTTTAGTTTGCTGTAACAGAGAGACCGTCAATATAGTATATAGTTCCGTTGGCCGAAAGATGAGTCTCCAGTCAATGGTTATGCTGTATAGTTTCGAATTCTTTGAAAACAATGGAATCAACCACTCTTGGTAATTTGGATATGAGCGGGGCTCTGCCTCACCAATAACCTATTTTTTGATATCTCAGAAATTTAGCTTTGTCATATGTCAATATGTCTAACCTGGATTTTTTTGCTGTCTTATGGCAGTTGAGCGCGGAATACCATTTCCCAGAAGATCCAAGATACTTCGAAATCAACTGAAGTGAAATTTCTAATTAACCTCTCTCCGAAAGCA